>NC_071264.1:27786007-27873507 GCF_023375685.1 Ictalurus furcatus
GTAGTGGTTGTTCGTTGTTGTTGTTTATTTTCTTGTTGTGTTATTTGGTTGCTGAGTTCTTTCTAGGAACACATCAATTTGGCAGTGTTCCGATAAGGGTGATTGTGGTCTGACAGGTTTTTTTTTGTTTTTTTTTGTTTTTTTTTTCCCCCACTGTAATTTAATTCAAAAAGTGGAACTTTCTAGATTGTAGAATTCTAGATTCATTATACAAAGTGAAATATTTCCAGCCTTTTTTTTTTGTTTGTTTGTTTTTAATCTTGATTACGGCTTCCAGCTCACGGAAATCAAACATCCAGTATCTCAAAATATTCGAATAAAGAATTTATCATCCAGAAACGCCGACACTACGTGTATACAGGCCCAGGCTTCGACAGAGCTGCACTAACTCGTTACCCGTCTTATTTACACCGGGATCTGGGTTGACTTTGTGAGGGGAGGATGAGGTTGGAGGAGGGGCGCACGCAGAAGGGGAAGGAGTCTCGGGCTCAGAGCTGTGTTGAGCTGCTGTTAGAGTTTTCTTCTTCTTTTTCAGCTAAAGCTTACAGTTCCTGAAACTCTGTTTCAGATTTAACAAGACTAACTTCTGCTCCCTGAATCGTTACAGTTCCATTATTCTACAGGATGATGTTAAACTTGAGAGTGGCGTCCGTGTATAGTTGTGTCATATTCCCAAGCGTTTCCAGTCAGCTGAGAAAATCGTAACGTTATACTTTTTCTTGGCATTTCCAGTAGTTAGGTCATCTGGGTAGCGGATAGCGAGGGTGCTAAAGCTCCGTCCCTCAGATTTATCAAATGTAGCCATTTATTAACTATTTCTGTTAGCAGGGTTAAAAAAAAAAAAGATCTAATCAATTCCATCCCCCCTCTTTTTTTAAATTTTTTATTTATTTTTTTATATAGTTTACTTTTACTTATACTTTTATAAAGTCCTTTTCTTCTGTCCTCCCGTTTCTCTTGCTCTTCTTACAGTTGGTATCCTGTAGTTGATCTGTGGTTGATGTCCCATTAGCGTAGCATCACCTTTTTTTTAGTTTATCCATCCATCCGTCCATCCATCTTCTATACCGCTTAATCCTTTTCAGAGTCACGGGGAAACCTGGAGACTATCCCAGGGAGCATCGGGCACAAGGCGGGGTACACCCCGGACAGGGTGCCAATCCATCACATACACACTCACACACCCATTCATACACTACGGACACTTTGGACATGCCGATCAGCCTACCATGCATGTCTTTGGACTGGGGGAGGAAACCGGACTTTTTTTTTAGTTTATTTTGGACAAAATAAAATGATTCATAGCCTACTTTGCTTTATTTATTTATTTATTTATTTATTTATTTATTTATTTTAACCTGTGTCCAGTGTGTCCTCTGGATTCTCTTTCTTCTCTACTTAAAACCAACAAAACTTTAGTTTGTTTAGGGGCTCGTGTTTTTGCTGCTGATCTGCTCGCGCTCTCTGTCTCTCTGTCTCTCTGTCTCTCTCTCTCTCTCTCTCCCCCCCCATCCGTCTCTCTGTCTCTTTCTCTCTCTCAATTCAATTTCAAGTCAATTCAGCAAGCTTTATTGGCATGACCATATACATGTACAGTGTTGCCAAAGCATTACAAGAATGAAGAGCTGTTTATTAATAAACATATTAGTTTAGTATTCATATAAACATGTGATCAGAGTCTAAATAAACATATTATAATGGTGTGCGTGTGGAAACACGGAGATGAGAGAATAGAAACCAAGCGTCAATACAAACATTGGCAATCAGTCAATTTAAAAAAAACAACAACAAAAAAACAACCCAAGACGGGTGTGTGTGTGTTTGGGTGGGTGTGTGGGTACTCGCTGTGCCTCAAGTTGTGGCAGGCAGATACGTACTGTCTCCTAACAGAATGGGTAGTGTGTCAGTGCTGGGCAGAAGGGAGAACTTGGGGGTGTAAATATATATTTCACACAAGTGTTTGAATTTGTTACTCTGTTAGAAAGTGCAGCTCTGTCGCTACTGTGTTGCTGCTGCACCGTGTGTACACTCTGTGCTCTTTAGGGAGCCACGATTGCTTATAGCGGCCCGTCTCCATGGTGCGCGAACGCGTGCGTGCTTTGTCAGCGTGGTTCTCAGTCACTGCGCTCAGGCGCTCAGCTACAGTGTACCGTCCATTTAATCGGTTCAGCTACTGATTCATAGTTTGAGCCAGATTCGAATTGGACTTTGGATATGGATTTGTGTTTAATTCTGTAGAACGCCGTGCGTGCTTTCTGTCAGCTCATTCACTACTGGACTGAAATTTCCAGCGGAACTAATCTTCAGTCCTAAATAAAATGTTCTATTTTGTGTGTCCCTAAAGTGAAGTGTGATGTGTTTCCTTGACGAGGTTTTCCCGTCTGTCTGTCTGTCCGTCTGCCCAAAAGACAGGCCCCGGTCATTTCCTCTACCTGTACTGTCCAACTTGAATTCACACTAAATAAATGATCGGTCATCATGTTTTCGTTGATTTATTGAACGCCTATTACCTTTCGTTCATTCGTTCGTCTTTCGGACGCAAACGGGACGCGGTATTTTTTGCTCTGTCGCTCGACCCTGCGTTGAAATGTGGACCCGTGTAGAATAATACACACGGAAACCTTCACACGGCTCTCATTCGGCACCTGACTGACGTGTTCCGAGCGCACCGACGTAGCGGTCAATCCGAAACGCCTTTCATTTCTTCCTGTTTTTAGAACATTCGGCGTTTTAGCGGCTTGCTATAGGATTAGACGACTATCTGATCAGCTGCTTGTTTCTACTTTTTGCTCTAAAAGTGCATCGTGAAAAAAGTTACCGTGGTTACGACCCACCCACGAACCCATAAAGACCCTGCGTGTCCAGCGTCCCCCCTGTGACCCAGTTACGGGTTTATGACACGGAGTAGAACAGCCCGTTTAATCCGGAGCCTCGTTCGGTGAGGTGGAGAAAGGCAGCTGAGACGATCGTCAGTAATTAGAAGCAAAGAGGACAAACAACAGGCAGCTCACGTAATCCTCAACCCCCCGTCGTCTCGTACACACCGTGCAGCTCGAGCTTTCACACCGGAGAGGATTAATCTATACTCATGCTGTCAACAGACCCGGCGGGTCTTCTGCAAGTTTAAAGTTGGGTAAAACACGGGAGGGGAAGGGAGGGGGGGTTGTTTGTGTGTGTTTGTATAGGAATGACAATGCCACGTGTCTCTCTGTCATCAGCCAAGTTGCAGTTGTTGGAGAAGGACTAATACAGGGATCCGTTACAAGCCCGGTTACATACCGACAGGAAGATTTATTTTGAGCTGGGACGTTTGTGTTCCAAGAGCCGGGGTTAAAGCCGTGAGTTTAGGAGCGACTGCGAGTCACTGAAGCACCGGGATACAGTACGCTCGATTCTTACACATATCACGATTCTGTCTTGAATCTTTTTTGCATTGATGCACCAAACATCACAACTGGAATTTTACATCAGCGTTAAGTTCATTTAAAAAAAAAAAAAAAAAGGCAACAGAATCAAACATTCCCAATAAAAAAAAATTCATTACAATCGTAATTACTTTACTTAAGATTTAGCGCTTCGTGCGTATTCAAATATTTGCGCGTGTAATGTTATACAGTAATGTTATAAGTTTGTGAACCCTTTACGGTTTTCTGTATTTCTGAATAAATTTGACCCAGAATGTGATCAGACATCTTTTAGAGTCCTAAAACAAAACCAAAAAAAAAAGAGATCAGTCAGAAAGCAGTTAAACAAATGACGCAAAGACATGATCGTTTTTACATTTTATTTACTGAGCAAAACTATCCAGTGAATTGGGGTGGGTGGGGGTGGAGTATGTGAACCTTGTGTTCTCAGTAACTACTGTGACCCTCTTGAGCAACAATAACTTCAACCAAATGTTCACAGTTACTGGTGATGAATCCTTGTAAAAGAGTAGGGGTATAACCCCGGGGTCCTGGTGAAATTCCCCCGTTGGCCCTTCTCTATCACGGCCCCCTAATCATCTCCATCGCTGAATTGGCTACATCACTCTGTCCTCTCCACTAATAGCTGGTGTGTGGTGGGCGTTCTGGCGTTCCAGGTGGTTGCTACACACTGGTGGTGGTTGAGGAGATTTCCCCCTCCATACAACATAAAGCGCTACATAAATCTAACTGTAACTGACATTTTTGTCTTTAATTTATTTATTCATTTTCATATGGTTCATTTACATGTGATTCATTTACGTATGATTCATTTACATGTGATTCATTTACGTATGATTCATTTACATGTGATTCATTTTCATGAGATTCATATTTATGAGATTCATATTCAAGTGATGCATTTTCATGTGATTCATTTACGTATGATTCATTTACATGTGATTCATTTTCATGAGATTCATTTTCATGAGATTCATATTCAAGTGATACATTTTCATGTGATTCATTTACGTATGATTCATTTACATGTGATTCATTTTCATGAGATTCATTTTCATGTGATTCATATTCAAGTGATCCATTTTCATGGGATTCACTTATGTATGATTCATTTACATGATTCACTTTCATGTGATTCATATTCATGTGATTCATTTTCATGTGATTCATTTACCTTTTCTCTTCTCTCCTCCCTTCCCTTTCCCAAATAATTCATTGAGAAGAAGAAAGAAGAAAAAAAAACAAAAACAAAAACCCACCCCTGACATTTTTATCGATCGTTATATTTAATGTTATGGAGCGAAGACGTTATCACTCCTGTTAAAGCGGCTATAAGCAACCAGGAAATGTAAACTCTTCTGTCCGGGGTTGGGGGTGAAAGAGTTGACACTGGTGTTAAATCAACATCTGCTTACAGAAAACGCCAGCGTGTCACCGACTGCATACGTTTTTGATGACGATGGCGTATTAGAACGAACGTATTAATAAACATGAATATAAACCCTGTAATTTAATGCCGCACTACTGTCGGATCTGCTCTTATAGAAAACGAATCAACACCATTTGACCAATCAGATACAAGAATTAAACAGCGATGAGAGACAGAGTGAGAATCCTGGAGCTTTGTACCAGTACTGATTCAGGGTGTAGAGGGCATGACTGACTGGACTCTGGAAGCTCTGCGCTGATCCTGAGGAAAACAGGAATAGATTATACATGGGGAAATGTTGATGTGTGTGTACACGAGGCTTACGGCATGAGCTGGAAGTCTCTGGGGGGGTGTGTGTGTGTGTGTGTGTCGACAGGCGCTCAGGATTAGAGGCTGTTGCGAAAAATGATTTCGTTGGCCTCTTAAAATAGAGAGAGATGGAGACGCTGAAGAAAACAAAAAGCCCTGCCGCTACATAGCGGCGGCTCAGAGTGCGACCGGACCTGAGACGCAAACAACACCCACACATGCAGACACGCACACACTCACAGACGTGTTCATACATATACATACACACGTACATGCATACGGAGCTGAAGCAGGAGCTGATATGGCTGTGACAGAAGCTAATGGTAAGAATGAGTGCGCTTTCACTCGGGGGTACATGGCGATCGATTCCGCAGCGTAACAGGAAGATTAATGGGCGAAGTGGAGTTTCTTATCGCGCATCAGAGGGTTGTTCTGCTTCCTCGGCAGTGCGGGAGAGCCGAGAGAAACGCTATAGCTCTTAAAGGACAGGGTACGCTGTATGATGCGGCAGGAATCAAGAACCTCGTACACGCTTGTACAAGCCGCCGTCTTTCCGTAATAGAGCGTCCGTTATTTAAATGGTCTAATGTGTAGCGGCCAGAAAAAGAGCACGATGAATTCTACACAAGAGCTGGAGTGTGTACAGTGGCTCGTGTGTGTGTGTGTGTAGCTGTTGAGCTGTGAGTGAGGAACGCAGTGCAGCGTAGAACGACACAGGCACGACAGGAATGTGTGCTCCTTAACAAGTCTGGCAGGAATGCAAACCTTGACATTTCTGCCTGAGAAAGGACACCAGAAGCTGGCACTGTGGTTCTCACACAGCCGAGACCGCCATCCTAACATTCGCCAAGCCATAACTAGAACAGTGTTACCGGATCCACTGGAACTGGAATGGGGGGTGGGTGGGTGGGGGGGGGATTTAGAGGGTTTTTAGTCCCGTAACCCACCCTATTTTAATTCTCATACGGTATTAAGTAGCTGAACGGCTTTGCTGCTCACATATTTAATCACAGCACCAGCACAAATCACATTTGGACATCTTGGCACAACAGTCATCGTTACATGGTAGAACATTGAACTCTCTCTCTCTCTCTCTCTTTCTTTCCTTCTTTCTCTCTCTCACTCGCTCGCCCGCTATTAACTTTACAAGGCTTTCGGGAAGCTGGCCACAGATTTGCAGAAAGTTCTCCAGGATTTGCTTCTGAGACTACTAAAGATGCAGCGTTTTTATAAAATGGAACAAAAACATGCGACGTGACTGTCGTTATTTATCGAGGTTTCGGTGATTAATCCGGCACCGATAACAGGTTGCTGGAAATATCGGTTATCGTGACTAGACACACAACCGGGAAGCACTATCGGTGTGGAATTTTGCAGATAACCTATTTACTTTACATCTAGAGGCCGCTCTCGTACTGTATAAGGACAGCGGGTTACGGATTGCTGATCGTTTATTGGCAAAAATCCACACCCGATTGTTTATCCCGGTCGCGTCCGCTGTCGTTATACAGTACGAGAGCGGCCTCTAGAGGCAAACCGAAAACGATCGCTGACAAATAGTGTTGTTTGAAGTGTTTTTATTTTTGTTTTATTTTAATTTATCTATTTATATATACTCGTTTTGGATGTCTCTGTTTTTATTTGTTATTTGGAGAGTTACTTTTTGGTTCAGTTTCATTCGACTCATCCTCGTCTTATCTGCAGGATTTTTAACACAAGTTGAGGCGTACATGCCATGGCTTGCCCAATAAAACATGCAAATTGAATGCTAATTACTATCTCTCTCTCTCTCCCCCCTGTCTTTAATGTACTTCCTCTCACATTTTTTGTCGTCCCGGCGTGTGTTTTGTTACGTCGCGGAATTATACACGTGCATAATTATAGATCGGTTTTCCTGTAACCCACTGACCAGTTTTCTGAAAAGCGCAGTGTCGCAACACACCAGGCAATCCAGGGCTATTTCCAGCCATCATGTTGATAGGAGCCATCAGATATATATTTGTAATATATGGAACGCGTGTTCGAATGACAGGGGTGCTTACAAACATGGCAGCGATCGAGAGGCCTTCCTTCGGCACTTTTGATCACAAACGAAAGAGCATATCCAAGAGAATGTGTTATACGAGACGATGAGTAGAGCTGCGTTGTCACGTCTCTGTAACGAGCGTATAGGTTCAGCTCAGTGTTCTGAATAATAGATGCCAGTTCGAGTCCTGGCATGTGAATAGCTTGCGCTGTGTTCCTGCAGAAATGCCCCGGCAATTCCCCAAGGTCACGCTGAGCGACGTGGACGAGGAGGTGCGCCTGATGGCCGAGAAGGTGTACGCCTCTGCGCTGAAGGAGGAAGAGAATAAAGAAGCCATCTCCTTGTACACCGTGCCCGAAGACTGTCCCATCGGCCTACAGCAGGCCAAGGAAAGGGAGCTCCTCCGGGAGCTGGCCGAACAGCACTCTGAGGAGATGGCCAAGAGGTTAGCACGGGTACAGAGCAGCATGGGAGAATTTTAGTGCCACTATCCTTTACAGGCATACAGGACATAAAGAAACTCCTGCTGTAGTCTTCAGATAACACGCAGGGATGTAGATTTGTAAATGAATTCACTTATAAATAAATCAACTACACGATTAAAGGTGCAGTCTGCAGGTTTCAAAACCGGTAACAATAATATCATTTAAAAGACACCTTAGAAAAAAATCCGCAAGACATTTAGATGCAGTGGATTTCTTGTCTAGTTTCTTTATTTCAGGGTTCTGTTCCCATTTTTCCAGCCCAGAAATTAGTCCCACCCCCACCTTAGCCAAAACGATGCTACTCAGTCCCACCCCCTTTTTTTTGTTAAACTCACAAAGATGCAGTTTTTTTTTTAAAATCAGTGTAGTCGGTTTTCGTGGGAAAGGGAAGACTTGTCAGTTTCTATTACAATTGCAGTTTGCCTTGCAGTCAACAGAGGGCGCTAATCATTACTAACGCAAGACCCGTCCGATACATTTCTCCTTGGACATGCAGGAAGAAGAGTTTGAAGATGATTCGATCTCAGTCCATGCAAATCCCGGTTTGTGTGGATTGGGCAAGAGCTACACCCACTCCGCTCGTGTCCCCACTCTTCAGCTGTCCCTCCATCCCGGACAGCTTCCCCGAGTACCAGAGAGTCACCATCAGTGGGGATTACTGTGCCGGGGTGAGTTCACTCACTCACTCCGTTTAATTGTTGGATTGTCATTAAAGGTGTGGTACGTTATTATTATTTATTTATTTATTTATTTATTTTTTAATGACGAACAGTGTGTGTAAATTTGCATGAGGTGGACCACAAAATCCAACCAATCAGGACAAGAAGGTGTCTCTCTACCAGGCTGCCAATTTAGCTACCACTCAATTGAAAAACTTCCACCTCTTGCACTAGCAGTATTGTTTTGGGGGTGTGGCTTTGAAAGGATCACCTGAAGGCTGTATTTAGCTAGCTTTAGCTAACCTCCTGATAAAATCACTGACTATACCGTTAAACGTCTGTATGGTGAAGAGCTCTTTGCAGATAATAATGATTTTTATGTATATATATATATATATATATATATATATATATATATATATATATATATATATATATATATATATGAATGTGTGTATATATATGCTTCAGATCACCGTCGAGGACTATGAGCAAGCAGCTAAAAGTCTTCTGAAGGCGTTATTCATCCGGGAGAAATACTCGAAGCTGGCGTACCACCGTTACCCCCAGACCACCGCCAGGTTCTTGCGCAGTGCTGAGAACCTGAAGTGGAGAGAGGAAGACGATGTCCTGCCAGGTATCTGTGTGTGCTTGTGGACTATTGACGTGAAACGTGTTTAGTAACATCTGATTAAAAAAAACAAAAAAAATTATGGTTTTTCTCTTCTTTTTTTTTTTTTTCCTTTCTTCTTTTTTTTCTTCCCCATGTCATGCTGCACTTGGCTATCCACTGTGCAGACATCTGCCCATGCCCTCAGGAAGGAGAGGACCCCTACAGCATGGAGAACATACCGGAGAACCTGGGCTATGAGCTGAAAATGAGGGATGGGATTATCTATGTCTACGAGGATAAGACGGCTCTCGAGGAGAACAGACCCCACTGTCTGCCGTACCCTGATCTTGAGACGTTCGCCATCGACATGAGCCACGTTCTGGCCATGATCGTAGACGGACCCACGTGAGTGTGCGTTCGCATTAAAGGTGTGGTCAGTGGAACGTGGTGTGTAATATTTGGTTAAATTCTCCTCCCATTTGGGCAGCTTTGAGAAGCTTTGGATTTTGTGGTACCCCAAGAGGAAAACGGACCGCCAACGTCCAACCAATTAGAATAATCAATCAAGTTGCCTGTCAATTTAAAAAAAAAAAAAAAAAAAATCCGTCTCTTGTTGTGTTTTGGGGGTGTGGCTTTGATGGGAACACTGAAGACATAGGTTGTGTTTGGTTTTTAAATGTAAATTTTAAAACACACTAGCTTTAGCTTATTCTGCTAAAAACACTGACCGCACCTTTAAAGGAAACCAGATCGAGTCATCAGCATGTAATAATAATAATAATAATAATAATAATGATAATAATAATAATAAACTTTATTTTATAGAGCGCCTTTAAAAGCAGCTTCTCAAAGCGCTGTACACAAAATAAGCAGTACACAGGAAAAAAAAAAAAAAAAGTTAACAATAATAATAATAAAATGTAAGCAAACGCATCTCCTCTCTAATTCCAGAAAGACGTACTGCCACAGACGACTGAACTTCCTGAGCTCGAAGTTCTACCTGCACGAGATGCTCAACGAAATGGCCGAGCTTAAAGAACTCAAAGGGGTCCCACATCGAGATTTCTATAACGTCAGGAAGGTGCGACGTCTGTTTATATGATTGGTTGCATGGTATTTCAGCCACGCGCCATCGCTTTGTACTAGTTTCCCCACTCTGTATTTAATAAGCGTGTCCCGTTTGTGTTCGGCTGTTCACAGGTAGACACTCACATCCACGCCGCAGCCTGTATGAACCAGAAACATCTGCTTAACTTCATCCAGAGCACCTATAAGACAGACGCAGACCGCGTAGTGCTGGAGAAGGCCGGAAAGAAACTGACCCTCAAAGAGGTCTTCAACAACCTCAACATGGACCCTTACGACCTCACTGTGGACTCGCTGGACGTCCATGCTGTAAGCGCTTCCAGGTGCCTCTTGGCATATTGCATTGATGCGGTATAGGGTTGGGTGATCTAGACCAAATCCTGTATTATGGTCTGTATGGAATTCACTGATCCCACTTTTTCCTATTTTTAATACGATACAGATTTCCGAGCTCTCTCAGCTGATACTGATCTGATCCTCACAGTATCCAATGACTCGTGGAAATCATACGCTACATATGTTTTTATTTATTTATTTATTTATTTATACCTGAGCGTTCTTGAATTCTGGTTTCTGATTGGTCAGAAGGTCCCAGTGGTTCAGGCTGCAACGCAAAATCACACGGTGGCTTAGTGGTTAGCGCGTTTGCCTCGCACCTCTGGGGTTTGGAGTTTGAATCCTGTCTCCGCCCTGCGCATCTCCCTGTGCGTCGGGGGTTTCCTCCGGGTACTCCGGTTTCCTCCCCCAGTGCGTTTTAGGCTGATCGGAAAATTTCCAAATTGTGCCCCGAGTTCCCTGTGATAGGCTCCAGGCTCCCCCATGACCCTGTGTAGGATAAGCGGTAGGGATGAATGGATGGATGTGAAACTTTTTTTTTTTTTGTCTAATTAACTTAAAGAGAAAATAGAGTTTGGTGTACGGACGACTGTTTGTGCCTTGTTTCGGGGACGTCCCACAGCATTAAATGTAGCTATAAATGGATCAGCAGTATGACGTCATTCTAGAAGTACTTAAATAGAAGTACTTAACTTAATAGAAGTAAAAAAAATACTTTTTAAGACAAAATAACGAGTCTTTATCGGTCACGTATACATTACAGCACTGTGAAAAATTCTTTTCTTCGCATACCCCAGCATGTTAGGAAGTTGGCGTCAGAGCGCAGGGTCAGCCATGATACAGCGCCCCCTGGAGCAGACAGGGTTAAGGGCCTTGCTCAAGGGCCCAACAGTGGCAGCTTGGCAGCGCTGGGGCTTGAACCCCCGACCTCCTGATCAGTCACCCAGATCCTTAACCGCCAAGCCACCGCTGCCCCCGTGTCATCATTTTAACACTTCATGGATGGATATTTAAGCCAACTCCTTAGTTTGCCTCGTAGTACTGTGAACCGTCTAACCCTGGTATGAAAAAGCAGGGTTTTATCCTCTTGCACTTCGACACTAACACGAGCCGACTTCAATCTCGCACAGGGCAGGCAGACGTTTCACCGCTTTGACAAGTTCAACTCCAAATATAATCCGGTGGGAGCGAGCGAGTTACGAGAAATCTACCTGAAAACTGACAACTACATCATGGGAGAGTACTTTGCCCGTTTGATAAAGGTACATCGTGTCTGTGTGTGTGTGTGTGTGTCTCACTCTCTCTCTCTCTCTCTCTCTCTCTCTTAAAATAAATAAATAAATAAAAAAATACATGTGATTTATACTAATTCTTGAGCATCCTTGTATTGACAGGAAGTCGCTCACAATCTGGAGGAGAGTAAATACCAGCATGCCGAGCCCCGCCTCTCTATCTACGGACGCTCCCCGGATGAGTGGGACAGCCTTTCCCATTGGTTTATTCAACATAAAGTCCACTCCCCCAACATGCGCTGGATCATTCAGGTGCCCAGAATATAGTAAGTGCTATTGCTAGTAGTACTACTAACTGCACCTCGTCTCTATATAAACAACCAGAAGGTATATTGAAAACATTTCTTGAAAATAATAACGTTACAAATGGCTTAAAAGCACTGTGTTTCAAAAATGTATATGTCACAATTAACGGCACCCCTGCATATGGTGCTTTGTGGCGGCCCCGAGTCTCCTTCCATTCCGCTCGATTAGATTAGGTTTTTATGCTGCTGTGTGCATGCACGAGGACCATGTAGATAACGCCCCAGGCTAAGAGAGGAGAAAAACCATGAGCAAGGGTAGAACATCATGACCCAGGGACCAGACGTGTGTAATCATGAGTGAACATTCACAGAAATCACATCATAATGAATAAAGCATGTATCCATTAACAAATCATCAGGGAAAGAGAGAAAATAATCCCCCAGTCTTCAAAAAAATCCACAAAAATATTCTGCTCTCATGGATATCAGACAATCGCAAACACAACACTGGTTTATCCAAGAAAAAAAAAAAAAATTCTTTGTTAATCCAGCTGTGATCCTTGGAGATTTTTTATCCACTCGAACCGTCTTCTTCACAGTGCGTTGAGACGATATAGACACACGTCCAATTCCAGGTCGATTCATAACATTTCCAGTCGACTGGAACTTCTTAATTATTGCCCTGATGGTGGAAATGGGCATTTTCAATGCTTGTGCTGTTTTCTTATAGACACGCCCCATATTGTGAAGCTCAACAACCTTTTGCCGCACGTCACAGCTATATTCCTTGGTTTTGCCCATTATTATGAATGACTAAGGGAATTTGGCCGGAGTGTTCCCTCATATTTATACCCCTGTGAAACAGGAAGTCACGGTTGAACAATTTCCTGTTCCTAGTCACCCAGGTGTACTAAAAAATGTAAAATAGCAATGGGAATCATAAGAATTCATATGGGTGCCTATGAGTGTTGCACACCTATATTTAACAAAGATATACACACATATATATATTCCTATTCTTTTATAAACCTGTGTTTATATGTAATTGTTTGATATCCATGAGAGCAGAGAAGTTTTGTGAATTTTTTTGAAAGATTAAACCATAAAGACATTTTTCCCAGCCTTCTTTGTTCATATTACCAAGGGTGCCGATATTAGTGGAGGGCGCTGTGTGTGTGTGTGTGTGTGTGCGCGCGTGTGTGTGTGTGTTTGTAATAGAAATATATATTAGTATTACTTAAAATATTCCTGTGCAAATCCCTTCCTTACAGTGATATTTTTATGTCACGGAAGCTGATTCCCAACTTTGCCAAGATGCTGGAGAACATCTTCCTCCCCTTGTTTGAGGCGACGGTGAATCCTCAGAAGCACAAAGAGCTGCATGTGTTCCTCAAATATGTGAGTGGGTATAAATTAACACACACACACACACACACACACACATTTTCTATATATATGTAATATAATATACAGAGCTGCAGGTTATCTTGATGGTAGTTGATGTGCACCGTATAGCATTAGACTAAATAAATAAAGAATGAAACGCACAGGCATGCTCTTATAGGAAAACAATCAGCAACTGGGCGTTTAAGTTTATTATTTTTCTCTAACTCCAAGTCAAACTTTTTATCTATTTACTGTATTGATATTTAATGCTGTACAACATCCACGAAAGAAGTGAGCTTATAGAACCAGCTTTACCTCTCTGTTACAGAGCGCTGACACTGGAGACTCCTTCCACACATCTCCTTACAGAGAAACCATCACCGTATCGAATGAGACGTTTTTTTTCCTTTGTTCCTATAGAATGACTGATTTATAACTAGCTACGCGGCATAGCAAAAAAAAAAAAAGAAGAAGTAGAAAATAGTAAGAATATCATGCCGTGTAGTGTGTTTTGTTTCATGTCGCTTATTTATAGTGGTGGAATCAAACAGGTATTTTAGAATCTCCTCTCTTCTCTAAAGTAACTTTTTTTTTTTTGGAAAATATTAAAACACCATGTTACTTAAATTACGTTAACGTCGAGCTAATGTTACGGATTTATTCACGTTGGACTTTATTACTGGTAAACAGCTTCGGTACTTCTATTTCTAACCCGATCGCACACCTTTTTTCTTTTTTTTTTCGTTTTCTCCTGTAGATGACCGGCTTTGACAGCGTGGACGACGAGTCCAAGCACAGCGATCACATGTTCTCTTACAAGAGCCCCAAACCCGAGCAATGGACCAGCGACGAGAACCCGCCTTACAGCTACTACCTCTTCCACATGTACGCCAACATCATGGTGCTCAACAACCTGCGCAAGTAAGTCGTGCTCCTGGGTTGCGGAAAGCCCGGACCGGAACTTTCCGTCGGAGCGTATGACGCCGTTGATCAAAATAGGGAGATGATCACAATACTCATCCCACTGACGAGAGGGTTATAGGGTCTGTCTTAATCGTTCCTCGAAAGAGGAGCCGTTTTACTGCAGAGATTAGTGGTACTCTGGTGTGTGTGTGTGTGTGTGTGTGTGTGTGTGTGTGTGTGTGTGTGATGTATCAGTGTCTTCTATAAATACCATCGTATCAGTGGCATGTGTGTGCTATAGGGTTACAGTTGTTATATATTATTAGTGCACCTGTTACAATAGGTTGTTGTTGTTTCCATAGTAACAGCATATTTGCAGTAACTTGAATGGCAGACACTCCGTATAATCTAAATAATAAACTTAATACTCCATCTATTTTTTTTTTTTTTTTTTATAAATGGATTGCAAATCGCGACGTTGTAAGTGTTGCAGTTCGCGGCATGTCGTTATAGGAAACGAATCAACTTCAGGATGAACAGTAACCGCTTCGTCACACCACACCACCCCGTCCTTGTGGTTCATTCCTTACGTACAGCATACATCTATTCATATACTATACCCAGCGGTGTGCAAAAGTTTGTGCACCCTGTAAAATGTTCAAGTGTAGCACTACAGGTATCATTTTTATTTATTTTCCCCAGAAATCACACGGGATACAAACATTCGCACGCTATTAGTGTGTTTTTGCTTGTGTGTGTGTGTGTGTGTGTAGGGAGAGAGGTCTGAGTACCTTCCAGTTCCGTCCACACTGCGGTGAGGCTGGCTCCATCACTCATCTGGTTTCAGCTTTTCTTACTGCGGATAACATTTCTCACGGCCTCAACCTCAAGAAGGTAAAGTGCTTTTTAGTCTCTCTCTCTCTCACTCTCTCTCTCTTTCTTTTGTTCCGCTTCTCACTTTCCTCTGCTTCTTTTCAACCACCACTTTCCATTAGCTTATCGCACTCCAGGGGACAGCTTTGTGTTCATTACTTAGCGACGGCTGTCCCATCGACCTGGACGTTTCGTTTTCATTTCATTTTCATATCGTTTTATTCCATTGCACTTTTCATCTTTTTCATCAGCCTGCGTTCCTTCTGATATAATTGCACTCTTTGCTGGGCTTTTCCGTAGGTCGACATTTCTGTATTATAAATTCTTTATTCGAATCTTTTGAAATAGCGGATTTTTTTATTTCCGTGAGCCGTAAGCCGTAATCATCGATATTTATTAAAACGAAAGGAAGGCTTGAAATATTTCACTTTATGTGTAATGAATCTAGAATATATGAAAGTTCCAGTTTTTTAATAAAATTATGTAACAAAAACGAACTTTTCCACGATATTCTATTTTTTGTTTGAGATGCACCTGTATGTCAGTAAAGGACGCAACATATTATTTACCACTTTTCAGACAAAAAAAAAATGTTAATGAAGGTGGCTTAGTGGTTGGCATGTTTGCCTCACACCTCCAGGGTCGGGGGTTCGATTCCCACCATGGCCCTGTGTGTGGAGTTTGCATGTTCTCCCTGTGCTGTGGGGGTTTCCTCCGGGTACTCCGGTTTCCTCCCCCAGTCCAAAGACATGCATGGTAGGCTGATTGGCATGTCCAAAGTGTCCGTAGTGTATGAATGGGTGTGTGAGTGTGTATGTGATGGATTGGCACCCTGTCCAGGGTGTACCCCGCCTTGTGCCCCATGCTCCCTGGGATAGGCTCCAGGTTCCCCCGTGACCCTGAAAAGGATTAAGCGGTATAGAAGATGGATGGATGGAGTGTGAGGGGCAGAGATTCTCCAAGATGCTCAATAAATGAATAAAATGTGTAAATAATAAATAAAAATAATAAATGAATAATAAATAATAATAAAAATAATAAATGAATAAAAAGTGTACTACTGATCTATTTTTTTTATTTTTTGGGGGGTTATCACACCAAATATTGACTGAATTGAGTTTATTACTGTTTACTTTTGTAGTATTTTTTATATATATATATATATATATATATATATATATATATAAATTTAATGTAGAAATGTTACATTTTTTTAAAAGTCATCTTTCCTTTTTTTTTTTTACACTGTAATATATATAAGAATTTAACTACTTGTACATACAAATAAAAAACAAAAAACACTATATAAATATTCACACAACCAAAAAATAATAATAAATAAATATTTGTTTAAATCCCTATGTTTTGCTGTTGTAGTTACAACCTATTTGTCAGGTTGTGAATTAAAGTGACTGTATTATTTCCTGTCCTTTTTATTATTATTACCAGTTTATGTTTATTCTTTTTAATAAACGGGTCGAGTCGTATATTGTGCAGGTATATTGGTTTAATATTAAATATTAAGTCGCTGATTTTATTAACTGACTTGTTGTGAAAGAAAGCCGTTATATTGTACATAACGTATGTCCGTGTGTTCGTAGAGCCCCGTCCTTCAGTACCTGTATTACCTGGCCCAGGTACCCATCGCCATGTCCCCTCTCAGTAACAACAGTCTGTTCCTGGAGTACTCGAAGAACCCGCTGCGAGAGTTCCTGCACAAGGGTCTGTGTGTGTCTCTGTCCACGGACGACCCCATGCAGTTCCACTACACCAAGGTCAGAACCTGAAAACGACGCGCCGCAGAACAGTTACGTTCAGTTGTATGTATACGTGCAGATACAGAGGAATGAAATACCACAGAGGAGTGCAAAGGTTTGGTGTGTTGAATGGAAAACGTATGTCTTTAGGTACATTGTGCAATTTAATCTACGAAATAGAAAGGGTTTACAAGACTTTAAAGTCTTTAACTTCGTTAAAAGTTCAAATGAGAGAGCCAGTTAAACTCTCCCACCAACTCGTTGTGAAATTACTACAGCGCTATTCGGAGAGATTAGACAAAAGGTGACTCAAGTTGCTGTGGTGTGTTTCAGGAAGCCCTAATGGAGGAGTACGCTATTGCGGCCCAGCTGTGGAAGCTGAGCACGTGCGATTTATGCGAAATCGCCAGAAACAGCGTGCTGCAGGCCGGCTTGTCTCATCAGGTAACGTCCTCGCAGTTATAAAACGGAAACCATCTCCGATGAAAGGAAGCACAGCGATCGTCAGGCATGACGCTCTTGTCCGACGTTTGTAGGAATGTATTTTTACGCCTGTTGAATTCTCGATTCCGATTGGACGTTTTATTTAACATTTACGGAAGGAGTCTCCAGCGTTAGCGCTTTGTGACGGTAAAGAGAGAGAGAGAAAAAAAGAGGTTCCTGACTTTTCGGACACCCTGCATGTTATTATTTATTACATTATAAGCTTATATTGTTACTACAATTCCTGAATGTCAGCAACACATCTTTTAATTGATTTAAACTGTTTTAGTAATTGGAGTAAAAGAGTATAAGAAATGTAGTATACAGTGCCATTGGTATACCCTGCATGTACAGTGCCCTTCTCTAATATTGGCTCCCTTGGTAAATATGAACAAAGAAGGCTGTGAAAAATTGTCTTTATTGTTTAAACTTTATTGTTTGTTAAATATAGGTGTGCAACAATTATTGGCACCCTTTTAGTCAATACTTTGTGCTACCTCCCTTTGCCGAGAGAACAGCTCTGAGTCTTCTCCTATAACGCCTGATGAGGTTGGAGAATACATGGCGAGGGATCTGAGATCGTTCCTCCATACAGAACCTCTCCAGATCCTTCACATTTCGAGCTCCACGCTGGTGGACTCTCCTCTTTAGTTCACCCCACAGGTTTTCTATGGGGTTCAGGTCAGGGGACTGGGATGGTCATGGCAGGACCTTGATTTCGTGGTCAGTAAACCATTTTTGTGTTGATTTTGATGTATGTTTTGGATCATCGTCCTGCTGGAAGATCCGACCACGGCACATTTGAATCTTTCTGTCAGAGGCAGTCAGGTTTTCATTTAATATCTGTTGATATTTGATCAGAGTCCATGATGCCATGTATCCTAACAAAATGTCCAGGTCTTCTGGCAGAAAAACAGCCCCAAAACATTAAAGATCCACCACCATATTTAACCGTCGGCATGAGGTACTTTTCCATATGGCTACCTCTCTGTGTGCACCAAAACTACCTTTCATCTGACCATAGAACCCGATCCCATTTGAAGTTCCAGTAGTGTCTGGCAAACTGAAGATGCTCGAGTTTGTTTTTGGATGAGAGTAGAGGCTTTTTTCTTGAAACCCTTCCAAACAACTTGTGGTGATGTAGGTGACTTCGGATTGTAGTTTTGGAGACTTTCTGACCCCAAGACACAACTAACTTATGCAATTCTCCAGCTGTGATCCTTGGAGACTTTTTGGCCACTCGAACCGTCCTCTTCACAGTGCGTTGAGACGATATAGACACACGTCCAATTCCAGGTCGATTCATAACATTTCCAGTCGACTGGAACTTCTTAATTCTTGCCCTGATGGTGGAAATGGACATTTTCAATGCTTGTGCTATTTTGGGGGTTTCCTCCGGCTATTCCGGTTTCCTCCCCCAGTCCAAAGACATGCATTGTAGGGTGTCCCCCAAGTCCCCTGCAATAGGCTCCAGGCTCCCTGTGACCCTGTGTAGGATAAGAGTAACAGAAAATGGAAGGATGGATGAATGGACACTTTTGTATAGTCCTTGAAAACAACAACAAAAAATTTTTTATCCATGAGAGCAGAGTATTTTTGAACAAAAGGTTAAACAATAAAGACAATTTTTCTTGTAAATATTGCTCATATTTACTACGGGTGCCATAGTATAGTGACTAGGAAGACAATTTATATTTTTATTACTGTTACTATTCGACAGGAGAAAAAGTACTTCCTCGGCGCCAACTACTTAAAGGACGGTCCCGAAGGCAACGACATCCGGCGCACCAACGTGGCGCAGATCCGCATGGCCTACAGACACGAGACGCTGTGTAACGAGCTCAGCTTCCTGGTGGACGCGATGAAATCCGAGGCCCTGGGCTCGCAGATGTAGTCACAACAACACACCCGCTGCCATAAGACTGTAGCCATATATACACACTTGCATGTTGCCTTGTACACAAGACCGCACATATCAGGTATTACTTAACTGCTGCTGCTTGTGTTAGTGGGGAGGGAAAAAAACGAAACGAAACGAAACAGAACAACCTGCCTCACTGTAATCCATATTGTATGTCTTCCATGTGAGTCCAGGTCTGCATGCGTGTTCACTGTGGCCTCCGGTTTTGCACTGAGCACTACATCCTCAGAGATGAAGCGCATCAGGGATTGATGAGAGGCACAGTAGAAAGCCAATACAACAGCGCCCCCTAGTGGAGGCGATCATACTTTTATCAACAGGAGCGACTTGAAACATGGAAAACTATAGATTAGCTATTATAGTGGTTTTGAATGTGGCATATGTGCATTTTTATCTGTTAGATCCTGACCACTAGAAGAACGTTATAACGGAGATCTAGATCCCAGCCACGCCCGAGTGAAGGTATAAACGTTAGATCTCATTTATTGAATGTATAAGAACTTGAACCTTGTAGCTTCGTAGCTAACGTGCTGTATGTTTATCCACCACCCTGAAAGCTGTTCTGCTGCATCTAGTGGCCTTTTCTTCTGTTTATCTCTGAACTCGTACAATATTGCACATAATGTATAGAAAGATATATAGCACGTTATTCTTTATTAAAATACCTGAATAGTGTAAGGGAGGGGGGGGGGGGGGGAGAGGAAGCAAATGTATCTTTATATTGTTACAGTGATAAATTAATTGTTTTCTAGGAGGTCGGAAAGAAGGAAAGGTAATAAAGTCTGAAAAGAGACGTCGAACTTTTAAGGTGAATCACTCGACTCCACAATTATTGGCTCCTTCTATGAAGATGAATCTAAAAGAACAAGACATGCACTGACTGCTCTAGAGCACTTAAACGTATTGGAACGGTGAAGTTAGTTTAATACTGTTATTATTTCAAAACATCTTTTAAGTAGGCCAAATGTTTCCTGCAAATAAATAAATAAATGCTGGTTTCAAAAGTATTGGAACCTGCATGATTTATATTTGAGTGGACAGACACTTTTTTTTTTTTTTTTTTAAACGGAGGCCTCTTCTCTGTGCTGAAGATTTTCCGTGGCTTTGTAGCGTTAAGTGTGTGTGCTATTAAGGGTAAGTTAGCGTGCCAATAATTCTGGGGTTGACCGCATCTCAACTGGTAGTCAAAAAAGGTTGTATTTATTTAAAAAGAAATAAAAGCACATTTGTCTCAATCATATACTTGTAAACATGAGTCTACTGTACAAATATTAAATATCGCTAGAAAAGGAAAAACAGCAGCAAAGGAAAACCACCACAGACTAATCATCAAAGGAGAGGAGAAGATGGAAAATGTTTATTCGGTTAAACAAATAAATAAATACAGTTACACGATGCGATTCCAGGCGAGGTGGAGGTCAGAGGTCGACGGTCTGGTTAAGATATCTTCTCGTTCTCCGGCTTGATGGTCACGCTGACATCGTTTTGCACCTCTGACTGAGACTCCTTTCTAGTTTTCCCACAAACTTCAGTCTCTATGGTCTCCTTCTCCTGACTTTTCTTCCACCGGCCCATTCTGTTCCTACAGGGAAGATAAATCAGAACCGGATTAGTTTCAGATTTAAAAGGAGAACCTTATCACATTTTAGAGCACAGTATAGTATAGAACTATATACAAACTCAACCATTCATAAAGCGGCAGCATCGATCCATTTTCATAACGAACAGTTTTATGGATTTATTTGTTTATTTATTCGTTTGTGATCTGTTGCGGCAAAATATTTTGCGCTAAATTGTTTTGCTTGTTGTTTTGTTGGTAAACGAGACTAGCTGTACTCGTGTCCGACACACGTGAATCGAAGAGGGGTCCGGCTGAATATGCGTTGATGATGTCACATGACGCGTCTCGGCTCAAATCTGTGGTAATTTTGAAAAAAAATTGCGAGCTTCTCCGGATACCGCAGAGTTTGCTTGGTTTCGCGTTCACTTCTGCGATCGCAAAATTGTTAATTCCTGGAGAGACTGATTTTATTTTGAAGGAGTAATTGGCCAAGGGCCTAACAGTGTCAGCTTGGCAGTGCTGGGGCTTGAACTCCTGACCTTCTGATCAGTAACCCAGAGCCTTTAACCACTGACACACCACTGCCCCATTAGACCATCACTTACTTTTTGAAGTAACAGACAGCAGCCACGGCGAGCAGCAGGAAAGCGAAGAGTGTCGTGAGCAGAGCGATCAGGCCAACTGTGACATCAGACAGAGAAGGAATTTGTTAGCTCACACTTACAAATGTTTGTAGACCAAATGAATAAAAGCAGATCAAATTAAAAAACTTTTTTTTTTTTTTTTTTAAAAAAAAGCACCTGCAGTGGTAAGGCTTGTGTTGCTAAAGGCTTGCGATTCAGGTGTGTCCTTCTCAGGCGAGTAGTGGGGAGGACTGGAGGAAGTGGACTGTGGATCATCCCGAGACGCTGAACGAGTCGGTTTTGCCAGTTTCGGATGAGCTCCAGACGTGCGAGCTGTAGGAATGACTGCGGTGCTCGGATACTCGTGCACCGTGTTCATGTGAGCTTCATAATCTGCAATGAAATCATTCAATCTTCATCATCATCATCACACAGGAAACATGTTCAGTAACAGTTGGGTAGATGCCAGTGCAGCCCACCGATTTCCTCGGACATTCCGGGAGGAAATTAGTTTTGGCTGAATTGACTTTTATTTCCCCCCATTTCCTCCGAGAGCACTACGCCCTGTTTTAATGTGATGCCAAGCAAGATAAAAGCTTGGGGAAGCAAGACTGGACAAAAGGAAGAAGAATGAAGGGAAAAAAATAAACTGCAAATAAAATTTAGTTTCGTCAAGTAGTAGTCATGTTTAAAAAAGAAAAAAAAAAAAAAAAGTACACCAGCCATAATACCCTGAGCTACCTTAAAGAGAGAGACCTGCAGTACAAAAGGAGTGTAGTTGTATGATATTTACATATCTAATGTACTTAATATACCTGTCTAGTTGATTTATTGGAGATTTTTGAGCTATTCCGTAAACCTTCCACCTGGAACCCAAAACCAGTTCAGGTTAATTTGTAATGCCAAAATATTTTGCATCATGTTTTCATATGATCAGCAACTTTCCTACTTGTATCAAGTTGAACAAATTTTGGCCTGATTTCAAACCTTACATCATTAATTATTGTGTATTTATTATATATATATATATATATATATATATATATATATATATATATATATATATATATATATATATATATATATATATAAAATCAGAGATGCAAGCAGGATGCCAAGTGGCTGCCCTAGAATGAATATTTAGGGGTTTCACAGCAGTGGGGGTGAATACTTTTGCAATCCCCATCGAGAACTGGAGATGATTGAGATATATATATATATATATATATATATATATATATATATATATATATATATATATATATATATATATATATATATATTATAGAGAGAGAGAGAGAGATGGAGATAGATATATAGAGAAATATATAGATATCATATAAATATAGATATATATATAGAGAGAGAGAGAGATAGATATTACATATATAGAGAGATATTATATAGATATATAAATATAGATATAGAGAGAGAGAGAAAAAGAGAGACACACACATATATATACATATATACACACACACACACACACATATACATATATATACATATATATATATATATATATATATATATATATATGTGCACACATTGAGATAATATGCTACCTGTTAAATTGAAACAGTAGACATCAAACTTATAGCTGGGAGCTGTGCGCCAGGTAATAAGCCCAACTCTGCCTTTACCACAGGCGTCTTTTGGAAGAATTCTGGGAATTACAGCGACTTGTTCATCGGTCCAGCCGAACCTGGAGGACAAAAAAAAAAAAAAAAAAAAGAGAGACCTGTATGAGAGACACGTTACAACAAATTCCCACAAACTGTACTGAATCATCACAGGTCATACCTGCAGGTCTCAAAGCCACGTGCGAGAGCTTTGTTCAACTGCGCCTTGTTTGCCATGCCCACACCCAGCTGCTCACACACATCTCTCGCGACAGATGCGTTGAAGGCATAGTCACCGGACAGCGATGCCTGGAACACGCCGGCCATAGTGCCGTGTTTGGGGTTAACTGTTTAAGGGAATAAATCCATCGATGAATAAAAGCACAAATAAAATATACAACTATAAAGATATTTTAGCGTCATTAATGTTTCAAGCAGAATCCCTTCAAGAACGTTAAGAACCCTGAACTATCCCAAGACTTTATTCTCAATGAGTGTACAAACTGAAGGGCAGCGGTTCTCGAACCTGGGGTCCTCAGACTAAGAACCAATGTCTTAAACCAATGTCTTCTGTTCGGACACTTGCTGACGATCTTTTGTGCAAAAAAAAATTTATCCGGAACCCAAAACCTAATTTTTTTCCTTCTTCCCAAAAAGAACTTGGATGCTTAAGGGTTCTTAGCTTTCCAAATGGGTTCTACATGAAACACTCTCCAAAAGGGAAACCCTCTATATGTAGAACCTTCAAAAGTTCCTTGAGATACAAAGAGAGAGATAGAGAAGCCAAAGAAGCTGTTAGGGTTCTAGATTAAACTTTAATTATTTATTTATTTTTACAACATAACGAATTTCAGTTTCAGAGATGGTATCCAAGGGCCTTTAGAAAGCTGAGGGTTCTTAGTTTAACATAGAACCCTAACAAGTTCCTTGAGAGAGAGAGAGAGAAACTAAAGATGCTGTTAGGGCTCTAGGTTAACCCCCCCCCCCCCCCCCCCCCGGGAGAATGATTAACCGCGAAGAAAAACCCCAACAACATAACGTCCACTTTAGAAAGGGTTCCAAGGAGAACCTCTTGGTTCTAGGCAAGTTCCTCTTATCCATCCAAAGAACTTTTTCCTACAAGATGATCTTTTCATCTTTGAACCTTGAAATATACGTGTGTAAAAATTCAACAACACTGAGCTGTTTATTGACAGATTTGCTGTAATAAATCACAACATTAAGTGTAAAATTCTGTATTGAAAAAACAACAACCCAACAACAAAAAGAAAACACCATTTCATTCTAAGTCAACATACCTATGATCTGCGTGACATTGATAAGCAGAGCCGATGTGACCAAATGAGCCAAGAGTAGCAACAGCATCCTGGATTTCGCCGCCATGGTTGATGAGTCTCTCCTCTCTCAGTGCTCTGGGATGGCCTGTGGACTGAAGAGTGCTTGTCCAGGAGATATAGAGCGTGGATCTCCCCTGGGGTAGGGGGGGCGGGAGATAGAATGGGCGTTTTTTTTTTCACAAATATCCCCGTACCGTGTGTCACGGCGAGGCCACAGTGCTCGGGGAATAGGAAACAGGAGGAAATGGGCTTGCTTCTTTGCTGAGGTCAGGAGGGAACCTGGCCAAGCAATGATGGCTCACCGATAACCGACTGTACGCTTAAACTTGATCAGCTTTTCCAAAAACTTCACACTCAACAAAGCGTGTAATGGTATGAGTTAAAATATTGGCACCCCATACGGTTTGTAGGATTGACCAAGAGACAATTGTGGCTCTTTGGGAACGTCTAGAATAAACAAGTCTTTGAAGCGTTCCCATAAGACTACTGTTTAAAGCTTGATATGAAATTGTTTTGTCTCCCAGGACTGTTTGTTTAGCTTTTGTACCCAATTATAAGAGTGATTAGTGCAATACTGTATGCTTAATTACAGTACACACTTCCCTTTTCCTAGATAAGAACAGATCATTCGCTTACTGAAAACTAAGGGCATTTGTTGAACTCAAATCTATAAATGTATAGATTTGATCTATACATTCCTTGCAGAGAAGGAACTATTTTTGCCGTGGTGACCAGTGGACTGGCTCTTATGGCGTATGGATAACACAACACTTTTTTGGAAAGTGACGAGTCACTCGTGTCACTTGTAAATTTCTCTCTTGTGGGCGTTTTTTATTTTTAATTTTTGAATGAGAACGAGAAAGAATAGCAGCCAAAACTGTAAATGCTTCTGAAGCTAACTAGCGCAACACTAAATCAAGCAATACGCTAATCGAAGTGAATATCAATTGTTAATTGATCTGCCTACAAAACCGTAGACCAAAGCACGTTAATTGTACCAGCTGTGTTCACTTTCTAGAGGCAGTAACGATATCAGCTACTTCCTTTCAAGCTTCATTTTTTCTTTGTAGTGTTTCTGCACACATTTAACGCAAGGCCGTATTTCACAGGAGAAGATGAAACCATGGTTCCAAGTTGTTCTTCTGTTTTTGTTGTGTTCAACAGTAAATTGGAACTAATGGGGAGTGGGGAACTGAAGAAACGTCGGATCACACGAACTATACGATTGATCCGAGGAATCGTTCGAGGCAATTTGTAGCTTTTTTTGCATAGAATTAAGAAAAATGTCGTACATAAAACATACACTGGTCATCCATAATATTAAAACCACATGCCTAATGTGTAGGCCCCCCTTGTGCCGCCAAAACAGCATGGCCTCCACAAGACTGGGACCAAGACGTTAGCAGCAGATCCTTAAAGTTCTGCAAGTTGCGAGGTGGGGCCGCCGTGGATCATACTTGTTTGTCCAGAACGTCCCACAGATGCTCGATCGGATTGAGATCGGTCCTTCCATGGACCACTTTTGATAGGTACTAACCACTGCATACCGGGAACACCCCACAAGACCTACTGTTTTGGAGATGCTCTGACCCAGTCGTCTAGCCATCACATTTTAACCCTCGTCAATGTCTCTCAGATCCTCACGCTTGCCCATTTTTCCTGCTTCCAACACATCAACTTCGAGAACTTACTGTTCACTTACTGCCTAATAAATATACCCCACCCCTTGACAGGTGCCACTGTAACAAGATAATCAATGTTATTCACGTCACCTCTCGGTGGTTTTAACGTTTTGGCTGATAGGAAAATAAACAGTCACTGTCGCATGCTGGTGTGAACGTCATGGGAGATTTTCTCAATTCTGTGCAAATTTTAATCATGACATTCTAAAGGGACAAATCCAAACGATTGGCTTAAAAGGATTCCTCGGACTTTAGCTCCTACATGAGGTTAGTTCGCATCCCCATCATGTACAACCTTTCGTTACGTGTGTACCGACGCAAGTAAAGCTCAGAAGGAAGCAGGAGAGTCCCTTGCTAGTGTGAGCCTAAGGTTAAGGTTTTCAATATTTCCCCGTCCAGCAACTGCCCTTAGACTTCCATTATATAAGTGGCTTTGGAGTAAACATCATTTTCCTTGCCTTTTTTTAATCACTACAGATACAGTGGACAGAGATTAGGTTAAAATAGATTTTATATATACACATTTTCTTTGACAAGCAAATGTTCTTTACACTTCCTGTGATCCTTCACTGACATACAGCCTGCTTCCAGCAACACACACACACACACACACACACACCACAGATGGGGGAAATGACACAGGAATACAGGAAGTATGAGCCATCATCAGCGAGTCAGCAGCTTTTCTATCGGAATTAATCGTGCACTTTTGTTCCCTGCTGAGGTTTGCGTAATATCGACTCATCATGACAACGTGACAAAATGCTGCACGCTAGGAGAAAAAAAAAAACCAATGAGCCGTGTTGTTTTTCAGTTCCTCCATCAGTTCTACTAAATATACAATACTATTTATGAAAATTTTGCAGATTTACTCGAATTCATTGCACTTGCCGCACCTGCTCTACCACAGCTCTGTCGATTTCTCCATTCTGATTTCTCAGAAGGTGGAGATTCATTTTCTACAACAGCAACCCTGACAGTAGTGTGTCTGTAAAAATCACAAGTTTATATCAACGCGCTCGTTCGAATACGTTATCGTTTCTATAGCGACGGCTCATTGACAGGGACGTGTATGGTGGATGAGTGACGTTATCTAAAGACTAATAATAAAACATTAAGAACGTGTAGTTGTTGTAACAAAGAAAAGCGTGTAAACGTCGATATGGCGTTTTCTTTAAGGAGACGTTTAACGTTTATGGAAGGAGTCTCCAGTGTCAGCGCTTTGTAACGGGAAATTCTCTGCCATAGGAAGGTCTTCGGGGTAGAAGGGTTTTCACGCTTTGCGGTTTCTCTGCAACGTGACAAGCTGCCTTTATTTATTTATCATCAACTGTAAGAGCCTAGCAAGTGACCGCCTTATAGCCGCTATAACACGAGCCGTACATTTGAACCGGAGCGAACGTGTTTTGTGAACATCCCACATCATCGAATGTAACCATCAGTGTTTAAAAACCATGACGTGGTGTTGATGAATAAATTAAAAATTGGAACTGTTGGAAAATTAGTGTGGCAAACAATTCAGCATGTGCTGTTAAAGGAAAATAATCAACTTCTGGGATTTTTTTTTTTGGTGTGGGTTTTTTTTGGCCTCGTTAAATTCAAAAGAAAGCTAGAGAAAGAAAGAGGCTGGTTAGGGAAATGTTTGTACAGCATGAAACACAATCATAAACAGATAAAAAGTACACAGTAAAGCTATAAAAAAACAAACAAAAAAAAAACAACTTGACAAGCTATGTTTTTTTGGGGTTGCGCGAAGAGAGGCTGGTGACGAAATGACTGTTTACACAGTGACTGCTATAACATTAGCGATAAGACTGGTTTCACTTGTTCCACAACATTAAAATGTAGCTATAAATGGATAAAAAAATTTTTTTTAAAAAGTATGAATTGTCATTAGTTAATAAATAAAACACTGATTGGTAAAATGCTGTGGTAGAAGATGACTAAAACACTTCTGGACAGGCTGTTGGAAAATAATCAACTTTGGGATGTAAATCTGTTTCGTCACAGCATCACGTGCTTGATTATTTTCCTAGAACAGCATTGTAACAGCACTGATATTAGAACCATTTGAGATTTCCTCATCGCGATATAACGTACCCTACCATCATACAGGTATGTAATCCCATTGCTTGGTTTAACTATAATATGAAGGAAGAGGTTAATACACTACTAACAGTGTGAGGGTTAACTGAGCTGAATTAAAAAATTAAAAAAAAAAATAATAAATAAATAAATAAAAACAAGATTGTGACACGTAGCGCATTTTATTACCGTGTGTGAAACTGCTGGACCTTTTTTTTATTATTATTATTTTATTTTATTTTTTTTTTAAAAAAGGCCCCTTTATTAACAGGAGTGGAGTGGCACAACAAACCATTAACACACTTGAAAATTAATGATCTAAAACAATGACAAACCTCTGGTGCTAGGAAAGAAGGTAAGTGTTGTCTGACTTTTTTTTTTTTTGTTGTTTTTTTTTGGTGTGGAAAATTCTTCACACTAACGTGCTCCAAGGACACCATCCAACACGTCACATCTGAAAATCTACCGAATCGAAAATCGAAATCTATCGTGTTGCACAAAAATTGAACGCAAAAGCTACCCCGGAATGCTAGATCAAACAGATGATGAAGACGTCAGCGATGAATTTCAAAACCCATACCAGAGATTAAAGCTCGTAAATAGTGTCCTTAATTTCTCAACCTGAGAATAAAATAGTAAAGTTTGAGTGGTAATGTAATCTCAAATCTCATTAAATGTGACCATTGCCTCGAATTGTTACAGATCAAACTATATATATAATCTTACAAGGACTTCGCACTCGACAGGATTTGTTGCGATTTTGCCCATTTCCGTTAAAAAACAACAAAAAAAACAGCTTAAATTAAGTTATTTGGTTCCTCATGACACAATGAAGGTTCCAAAGGTTCAAGTTAATCAACTCCTCAAACCGTCTCTGAAGTGCAGTTTTGGTGTTACTCTGGACTCGGACTTTTTGATCCGACATGCAGTCCTAAAAACTTCTTCTTGCCAGGAACGTTGGACTTTTCTGCCGTTGCGTCTGCGTGATCGGCGTAGAGGTTGCTGAAGAAGTTTATGAGGTTGACTAAAAGGAACACTACTAAGAACAAAGTAAGTACAATCCATAGCGTCCGGTTCCTCCTGAAGATCTTTGGACATATTCGTTCAAGGACTTCCAGAACTCGTTCAAACCTGCCAAGGTAGAAATAAAAACGAATTTAATATAGATGGTCAAAATATTCATTTACCGGGTTTTCTAAAACTGGGTTTCTTATGACAAGGTCCAGCTAAATCGGCTAACACCACCACCACCACACTAACCTGAAGCAGATGTTGGATGTAAGAGTCTCCAGGGTCACTATAGCAGATATGATAGTTTTACAAAGCTATCTACCAGAAATTCAAAGCTAGTTCGCTTTATACCACAGCACTGTTCAAGTCTCAAATCTGATTGGTCCAAAGGTGTTTATATTAATCTGCTCATTCTGATACATTATCGTTTCTATAGTAACAGCTCATTCTGAGCGATTTGTATGATGGACGATACAGAATCTAAATAATCTACTAATAATAAATGGATTAAAACTGTATAGTCGTTGATTTCATTACGACTTCTGTTAGATCGTTAACATTTATAGAAGGAGTCTCCAGTGTCAGCGCCGTGTAACAGTATGATAGCATAACAACCTGTGTTTTTTGGCTTTTTAACTGCGGGGGGGCGTAAATAAATGAAATAAAAAGAGGCTGGTGATGGAATGACTATTTATAGCTGCTATAATGTAAGGGGACATGCCATCATTTTTGTCTCATGGACAATCTGTAACATTTACTGTATCTATAAATGGTTTATTAAAAAATAATAATAATATAAAAAAAACGCATGTCATAGGGTTCATTAATCCATTAAAAATCATTAACATTAGCCAATCACTGTGGTATAAGAGGAATAAAACACTTTGTTACATCCTGTATAGGTAAATAATCCACTTTGTGTTGGACCAGATTACATCTTCCTCAACAGCATGACCCTGAATGTTTAATTCCTTACTTAAAGCCTAAACATTTAGGGAAAATAAATGAACTATAAACAGCCTTTTAAACAGATCGATAATTTCTCAGTACCTGCTTGGCTTTTTTTCTTCTTCCAGCTCTTCTCCATTTATCTCTTCTGGCTCAGTCTCTTTTTCTTCTGCCTTCTCTTCCTGCTCCTTCATTTCCTGGAGCTCTTTAAGTCTTTTCAGTCCTTCCTGATACCTGCAGATGTACATGCATTCTATTCAAGATTTCACGTAGCCATATTTGTTGGAACGTAAATATAAATCTGGGTCCATCATGCACGTGTTTTATGTGCCTGATATGCTAACAATGGGCAAGTTGTTTTGGCGTCCACCTATTTCACACTGTGAGCATTATGTAGGAGACATGATGACCTCATTTATAGATGGTTTCTAAAAATCTCAACATAACTGGTGAGCCAGCCAGGAGTTACGGAAGACGAGACCCAACTAAAGATCGAGAACTCAACTCGACCCTGATTCAAGCGGTGTTCTGAAGATCGACAACTCAAGGTCCAACCAATGCAACGGTTTACTGATGACACAAACAAGAGAGTTTGTGACATCCGTGCACTCTAGTTCAAGCAAACTTGGTGAGTGTTACATGTCAACGCATTTGCTACAACTGATGCCAACTAGATAGGCTGTTCTGTTTGTGGGTTGGTGCATGAATCTGCATCAAACTGGTTACCAGTGATGCCTGTATCTGTTTTTGGAGAATGCTCCATATAGCCACAGTCTACACAAATTTCTTACATCTCACAATATATGAAGCAAGAGTCACAACGGACTGTCTCTTACCATTAACAGTCATCTCGTCATGCACCAGTGGAAGTTCACTAGCTTTAGACTAACGATGCTTAACTTCAACTTTCCAACACATTGTCATGGGCTTTGACCTTAGGATTGGTGAGCCAGCCAGGAGCACCATTCCAGATCATAGGAAAAAACTGAAATATGCAAACCAGTGATCTGGCCATCTAGTAAGATGGCGTGGAGGTCAGCAAATACAAGAGGCATGGTTTGATTGGATATTTTATAATATAATAATAGATTAATAGATTAGGAGACTCTGGCAAAATTATTGCAAAGTACTTTGACCTGGGATATATTTTTCAGACAAATGAAACCAGTGGGTTCTGAAAAACCTAAATAAATGCATTTCTTTATCTGTAAGCTTTCCTTTTTTTAATGATTAGATTTGTATTTGTAGTTAGGTTTGTGTGTGTATGCAATACCTCTGTCCACTATCTCATGTCGTCGTCGCCATGCATTTTGTCGTATGCACTTTACATTAGCCATAGGAGCATGTTACTGCGACAATAAAGCTGACTCGACCCATTCACATACAGTAGTTTTACCCTAGCCAGTCACTTCTACATGATCGCCGTCAAAACAACAGCCTGTGAACACCACGTATCGCTTGGAGATGCTAATGTGTGTGTGGAATCGAAGACATTGAGGCATTACCCTTTATTGTAGGCTTCCTCCTCGATCTTGGCCTTGATCTCAGCTCTGATCTCTTCTGGAATACAGGAAGCTTTGGCTGGGTTAGCTGCCTCACCTTCCTGCTCCAGCAGAACTTTTCCACTGCATTGTTTTCAAATAGGAAAGAGGAGTTAGCACTGGAGCTATAAACTTGTACCATTACGCAGAATGTGCTATAATGTACGTTTTAGGCAAGTAGCCGGACATTATGTAAAACTTGTGTCTTAAAAAAACACATCACTGTTTGAACATTTAGTACTCAGGGTATTAAACCTGTTCTCTCATGCCCAAATATCGGGCTTCAGATGAGAGACATGGCACGATGGGGCTTTTAGTCTCAACTTATTAACAAGAGTGAGCAGTGAGCCAGATGCCTGGACTGTGTCAAACACTCCAGCTCGAATGTTTAGTTTAAATCTCAGAATAGCATGTTAAACCTGCTGCATTTGGGGCTCTCGTAGCACATCTAACACTATCCAAGGCTGGTAAATATTTTAGTCTCAATGATTAACCGACCCACTCCTTGACAGGGGCTTCCTCAGGGTGAAACAAACAAACAAATTATCCTGCAGCATCACAAGAGGCCACGATAAAGAATCTTGTTTTGAAGGAACCATAAATGACCTTGGGACTCGAAGATTACATTTCCAGGGCTTGAAATTTCTTGGGCATATTTCTGTTAAGTGTTTAGTATTTAAATTACTCACATTTCCCCTGCTGTTTGCTGCGCCGGATCTGAAGTGGAGTCGCTCTTCAAACTGTTCGCCTCGCACTAAACATTAAAACGAGGAACACAAATGAAATTTCTAACCCTCGTTCTTGCTCAAGTTCTTGACAAATGACCAGAACTTCTTGCACGTGTTGCTGATAAAGTACATACAGTTCTCTTACATCAACACTGAAAACATCATCAATCACCCAACAGACACAGAATGGAGGGCTACACTGCTGTCCGACAGGAAGAGTTGACCAAAATGGAGCTCACCAGTACAGGAAGTGCACCAGGGCCAGTGCCGGGGCTGGGGCCGGGGCCAGCAGCAGTGCAAAAATTAGCTCCAGGACCTGGAGCAGGACCCCCTGTGGTTGGAGTCTGACCAGGAATGTTCAGGAGATTAAATTTGGGGACCACAGCTACGCTGACTCTCCTTCTGGGTAAAGCCTTGGAGTATAAAGTACGCAGAATTCATATTCCTTCCATCTTACCAAACCATTCTGATGCATTTTTTTCACATCTAAAATATTTGAATCATTCATTGATTCATATGAACAGATGATTCATTGGAAAACGTAATACCTTTCCCATTGTCAAAGACATAGATCTCGCTGCACGTGGAACTCCGTCATCTAATCCAGAAAAGAAAAGCATCAAATCAAAAACAATTAGCATTCAGAAATGTACAATTCATTCAGCACTGGAGTCATCATTGCTCCACAGATTACCTCCAGTTTCCATTGAGCTTCCATAACAACGGGGCGAGTTCTGGTTGGCTAGTTTCTTAAACTCCATCAGCTCTGCATGATCCTTCTCATAGGTTCTCTTTAGGTTCTCGACATACTGCATCATCACCTCAGTGGCCTTGTTCATCCGCTTCTCCTGCCATGTTCAAACACAAAGTCATGAACACCAAACACCAAGACATAACATCTTTATACTCACTGATGCCTGGACAATTATTTCAATAATCAGCATAATATAAAGATTCAGTAGGGCTGGATGTTTTGACTAACATCAAGTTGAGGCTTAATATCCTTTGTGTTGGATCAAAACATCTTTAAAAATGTGCTGCTATATTCTATTGTAACGACAGGAGATGTAAATAAATCCAGCGGATATAAAAAGTCTACACACCCCTGTTTAAATGCCAGGTTTTTGTGAAACCATCATAAATCATGTCAGAACCTTTTCTATCTTTATTGTGAACTTTTAACCTATTAAAGTGAAAAACAATAAGAATCATTTTAGGGGGAAAAAAAATTAAAGAAAAAAAAAAAGTACAATAACCTGGTTGCATAAGAGTGCACCCCCCTTAACTAATACTTTGTTGAAGCACCTTTAGATTTTAAAATCACAGCATTCAACCTTTTTGGTGAAGAGTCGATCGGTAGGACACGTCTCGATTTAGCGACATTTTGCCATTCTTCCTTGCAAAAGCGTTCCAACTCCGTCAATTTGGCTGGGCATCTCCTGCGCGCAGCCGTCTTCAGGTCACCACACAGATCTTTGACTGGATTTAGCTCTGGACTCTGGCTGGGCCGTTCCAAAACCTTGAACTTGTTTTAGTGAAACCACGCCTTTGTTGTTCTGGAGGTTTGTTTTGATAATAATAATGATAATGAGTCTTTATTGGTCACATATACAGTAGAGCATAGTGAAATTGTTTTCTTCGCATACCCCAGCCTGTCAGGAAGCTGGGATCAGAGCGCAGGGTCAGCCATGATACGATAAGAAAACTTTGAGCTGTTGTAAAGTGGGAATTTCCTCAGTGTGGGATCAACAATGACAACAACAGATAGGGAAATACACATTAAATAGAATTAAAATATATAATAGGAATAGAAAAATAAGAATAAGAGTAATAATAATAATAATAATAATAATAATAAGTAAACTGTGAACACCTCCTTTTATGTACAGATGTATAAGAATATATACAGATGAGTAACACCTCGTTCGTATACAGATAAGTAACGAATGGAATATTGCACAGGTCACAGTAGAGGGTGAGCAACAAAAAGATTAATAAATTAATAAATATACATAGTGCAGAGTATTATGAACGTGTTGGCTGATGCTGCTTAACAGCTAGCAGTGCTACTTTGTGTTGTTTTTACATTAAAGAGTCTGACTGCTGTGGGGATGAAGGACCTGCGGTAGCGCTCCTTCTTACACAGACGGTGCAGTCGTCTGCTGCTGAAGGAGCTGCTCAGGGACCCCAACGTCTCATGCAGGGGGTGAGAGGAGCTGCCTATGATTGACGCCAGCTTTGCTAACATCCTCCGCTCCACCACCACCTCTACGCTGTCCAGAAGGCAGACCAGGACAGAGCTAGCCCTCTTAACCAGTTGTTTGGGTCGTAGTCATGCTGAAAGGTAAAATTCCTCCTCGTCTTCAGTGTTTCAGCAGAAGCCTTAAGGTTTTGCACCAGAATGGACTGGTATTTGGAGCTGTTCATTATTCCCTCCACCCTGATTAAAACCACAGTTCCAGCTGAAGAAAAACAGCCCCAAAGTATGATGCTGCCACCACCACACTTCCCCGTAGGGAGGGTGTTCTTTTGTTGAAGTGCTGTGTTTTATTTGTGCCAAACCTATATCTTTTGGTGTTATAGCCAAAAAGTTTAACTTCAATCATTAGACATTATTTCACATGGTTCTGGGAGATTGGATGAATTTTTTTTATCTATTGTTTGGTTTAAAAAATGCTTTCGTTCTGCCACCCTACCCCATAGCCTAGACATATGAAGAATTCGGGAGATCGTTGTCACATGTAGGGAGCAACCAGTGCTTTCCAGAAATTGCTGCAATTCTTTTATTGTTCCTCTAGGCCTCTTGGCAGCCTCCCTGACCAGTTTTCTCCTGATCTCATCAATTTTAGAGGGACATCCTGTTCTTAGTAGGGTCACTGTCGAGCCAGATTTTCTCCACTTGTTGATAGCATTTACAGTGTTCTAGGGTACTTCCAATGACTTGTAAAAAAATTTTTGTAACCCCCTCCTGATTGATATTTTTCAAACAATGAGATCCCGTACCTGCTTTGTAAGCTCTTTGCGGCCGACGGCTTTTCCAGTTGGACGTTACCAAGATGTCAGGAAAATCCTATCGGAACAGCTGTACTTTATTTGGGGTTAATTGGTCACTTTAATTAACGGCAGGTGTACACTAATTAGTATTTAACACGAGTTTCATTGTGATTGGTTGATTCTGAACACTGCCACATTCGCAACTATAAAAGGGTGCGTACACTTATGCAAGCTTTTTTGTCGCACCCCCCCAACATCATTTCTTGTTTTGTTTTTTTTGTTTTGTTTTGTTTTTTTAACATCTCAAAAACCTGCCATTTTATAACAGGGGTGTGTAGACTTTTTGTATCCACTGTTCATTATTCTGGATCAACAGGCAATGTGGTCCAAAAACAGATATGAATCAGAGATGCACTATTCATTGGTTTTCGTTTTGTTTTTTTGAAAGCATGCCAGAAAGGGTCAGGGGCATCTGGTTGAGACTAGAGCGGTGCACCAGACACAGTTTAAATAAATAAAAAAAAAGTAAAAAGCTGACCACGCTTATTAACATGAATGTACAGTGTTCATTCTTAGTATCTGCCTAGTCAGGGCTGCACTGGTTTAAATAAGGCTTCTAGATGGTTTATATTTTGGGAACCAAGTAAATTCGTTAGAAAATATCACAGTCAGGTTCAAATGAAAAATAAAACTGCGTCAGTGGGATTAAAACTAAACTGCGACCCATTATGAACTGGAGTGATGGAGCCGAGGTTGAGGAACTGTCAGAGCCAGAATTCACACCACGCTGACAATGCTGCCATTTCTATCTGTTTTTTCCTCCAGAGAAAATTGTTTTGCGATCATAAAGATGTAGGATCTTGCATCATTAAGGCATTCAGAGCTACACTAATAGAAGCTGGTATAAAGTTGGCTAATGGAACGAAGGACACTCGCAGCAACCCCTAAGGTATGCAGAGTCTAATATTAACAACGTTGCCATGGACAACATGCAACCAAGCACTTCTCAGTGTTTCTCCATTCACAAAGTTTACTTTGGCCCTCACATTAACCTTAAGGGCAAGCATAACATTGAGCTCAATCTTTCACAAACGAATCTTATCTGCTGGGAAAAGGCGCATTCCTGTTCCCCTTAAACCACTTGAACAGAATAAGCATATGGGCATTAGGAGTTTATTCGCTCTGGTCTTGCAGCAGAGCACGGACTGGCTTACCTGTCGCACTGCACCCACCATCTCTGCCCGGCTGGACAGACGGTTGGCGAGGCGGTGCAGTACAGCTACGGTCTCGATGAGGCGCTGGTAGAATTCCCTCTGCTCTGCATTCTGCCAGAGAGACACTGTGGTCTGAAACAGAAAAGACATGTGAACTTTGCTCTCTGGCCTTCGGGGAATTCAACGGGACTGCTTATGCTTAAACACGGATATGCTCATCAACTGTACCATCTCAGAAGTGTTCTCTTCTCACAGCTCCAACAATGAAATCCTCATCACACCCAAGGGATGGAAGAGTTTATTTATCCACCCAAAACCAAATTATTTACACTGCAAATAATGGGGCACATGGGGAATGACAGTTCTGATATTGTCCACAACCTGCAGTGCTGTGAAAAAGAATTTGCCTGATTTCTTCTGCTTGTGTGTCTCACATACTAAATAGTTTTAGATATCCAAACAAAATACAACATAAAACACAGGCAACCCGAGTAAACGATACAGTTTTTGTTTCATTGAAGCAAAGAAAGTTATCCAACGCCTATCACCCATGTGAAAAACTAATTGCCCCTTTAAACTTAAAATCTCCTTGTGTCACCTTCAGCAGCAATAACTGCAACCAAACGCTTCCGATAACTAGAGATCAGTCTTTCACAGCGCTGTGGTGGAATTTTGACCCACTCTTCTTTGCAGAACTGCTTTAGTTCAGCCACACTGGAGGGTTTTCGAGCATAAACTGCCTGTTTAAGGTTCTGCCACAGCATCTAAACTGGTTCAAGTCAGGATTTTGACTAGACCACTCCAAAACTTGAATTTAGCTTTTTTTTTTTTGAGTCATTCAGAGGTGGACTTACTCCTACTCTTTGGATCATTGTCTTGCTGCATAATCCATCTGCGCTCGAGTTTCAACTTGCGAACTTACGAATTCTGCCTTTTATCAGAAAATCAGTGTTTCAATTATTGCAAGTTGCCCAGGCCCTGAAGCATTAAAGCATCCCCACAGCATCACACTGCCACCACCATGCTTGACCGTAGGTACAATGTTCTTTTTGTGGAATTCTGCGTTTGGTTTACGCGAGATGTAACAAGACCTCTGTCGTTCAAACAGTTCCACTTCCGACTCATCAGTCCACAGAACATTCTCTCAAAAGGTTTGAGGATCAGCAAGGTGTGTTTTGGCAAAAATCAGATGAGCCTTAAATGTTCGTCTGTTGGCTCTTTTGTAACTTGCTGGATGAGTAGTTGCTGTGCTCATGGAGGAATTTTGGAGGGTTGGCCACTTCTGGGTAGGTTCACGACTGTGCAGGAGTTTTTCAATTTGGAGATAACGGCTGTCACTGTGGTTCTTTTCAGTTTCCTAGATTTTTGGAAGTTAGTAACTATGGGGACCAATAGATTTTCATACAGGCCCAGTTGGTATTGGAGAACTTTTTTTGCTTCAATAAGTAACATTATTTTAATTAAATAAAGTGGGACAGTATGGAACATGCAAAAAAAAAAAAAAAAAGACAAGAGTCATTTGAAAATTCAGTTCACGCTGTTCTATATTAAAACACACATTGTTGGATGTTTTACTTTGTGAATGTAATTTTTGAAAATATACACTATTTCAAATCTCATGACTGCAACACACTCCAATAAAGTTGGGACAGTCGATCGTGCCTCAAGGCTCAATTCTAGGTCTACTATTATTCAATATCTATGAGCAATATGGTGTCTTTTTGCACACTAGTCTTCGCCGTGTTCTGGTCAGTAAGGCTGCACTCCCTGGACCTGTCCAGTTAAATACCAAATCCTGTCGTTTCTTCAAACCCATCCTGACAAAGTCTGTGTGCAAAATCTGTGTGATTTTGAAACAGTCAGTCAATCTAGTGCAATAATGCAACATCTTCCTTGGTTCAGTCCTAGGCTGTTCATAAACATAAAGCTATAGGGCCATGAATATTATGCAGCACCAGGGAGTAACATCTTAAGATGTCAAGAGTCATCAAATGGTATGCCTCAAGGTTCAATTCTGGGTCTGCTACTGTTCAATCTCCATGAGGAATATGGAGTGTCTTTCACACTAGTCTGACCTTCGGTGAGTTTTTAAATACTTCTAATTCCCTCTCAGTTTTCTTAGTAAGGTCGTACTCTCTAGACCTACCTGCTTAAATCCCATTAAATCCCAAATCCCATTCTTTAAACTTCCAATTTTACATCTGCTATACATAAATATTATGACATGGGTTCTTAACCCCCCCCCCCCTCCTGCATGAGACCCCTATTTGGAGTTTGCCACCCTGTATATACCACTCCCCCTCCCCTACCCAACTGATGATCATGTTCAGCTGTTAAATCGACATTAGCCTATCTTCCATGGCCTGGAGGTGGTGCCAATAGGCAGATCTTGCATACCTATCAAAAGGTTAAGAACTCCTGCTCTACGAGGAATATGGGGTCAGTCCCCCCCCCCCCCACTAGACTCACCTTCAGTGAGTTTTTAAACTCTTCCAGTTCCTTCTCAGTGTTCTCCTCCGTAAGGTTGCGTTCCCTCTCTGCCTGCTTCAGTCTGGTGTCCAGCGTGTAGTTGTCATTTCGGAATGCTAGAGACAGCTGCACAAAGGCATTCTGCAGGAAGAGGATACATCTTGCGTCATTTGTCCGCCGGACAAAGAAAAGAGAACATACACAAAAGCCAGGAAACATAGAGGTTCAACTGGAAACCAATATACAAGGTGACCGTCATAAACAAGGTCAATCACTCAGAGGATGGAATGCCTTATAAGGAGGCCAACAAAAAGAAAATATTGGCATCTGATAAACCCAGAGTGCCCTATAAACCTTCCAGGAGAAAAACAATAATGCCCAGCCGTTTAGTATTCAGCTCATTAAGCAGGAGATCAAAGCAGAGATGGATGTAGAGATGCAGAAATGTCCTGAAAGTCTCTCTGTTTTACGGTTATGATCAAAGCAAGGGGTAGCAAATAGCCGAGCGTGAATGTCAGAGGTGGAAAAGCCACCAAGAGCAAAATACCAGGCCTTGACCTTGGCCAGCTTGCTAGCGTCATCCTGGGGGCAGCTCACATCCAGGCATCAAGGCATGTTTGTGCTTCCATGTAGAGGACAGGAAACCACTAAGGTCTTGCAAATTGGTTCATCCTAAGCTGGGCTTGAGAGTGCCATGGATTTTTTCCATTCTTTAGTACTTTCAAAACACTTTCAGGGACACGGTGTACCATTGACCAGTAGCAAACACTGGAAAGTTCGGTACAACAACGTTATGACTCATCGCTGTGTAATAAAAAGTTATCCTTCCAATCATCCTCATAATCCCACCTCTAACAGGGTTTATTTCAAAATCAACCCTCTCTGGTGGGTCGAGCTTCCCTCCATGCCGACTCAGACACACAGCAAAGCTCCAAGACCTTCGGTTTACGTGAACAATAAGCAGAGCCGAGCTTCAGACCTAGAATATGATGGAAGTGAAACGTTTCTAGTACAACCTTGGTAAATTTGATTGAACTGATGGATAACCCCTAGACAGCTACACACTACGCATGATCATGTGACATTAGAACAGTCGTAGACAATTAGGGTCCCTGACGTTTTCTGGTGTTGCATGTTTACAGTTATGATTTCCTCATCCCGAGTTTGACATTCATTTACAATACATTTTCAATCCTTTCTGCTGTTTTGCAATATCTTAACTTACTACATTAATGAATGATTCCTAGATCAGTGATTCTGAACGTGGGGTCTGGGGAAGCGTAGCCAGTGGGGCTGCGATTTTTATTTATTAATTTTTTTCCCATTGAGTTACAGCAGTATAAAATCAATCCTCCGTTATCAAAATTATTACATTTATTATTGAGATCTTATGGTTATTAGCATATTAGTTACTTGAATTGAATGGGTTTAACATCTCAATAAGAAGTCGATTATTAATATCAGATTGAACTATAGGTGGACATTTCAGGAATGAAAAGCTCTATGGCTGTAATAAATAGCTAGAATATGACTTACATATACATTTAAATAATGGTAACGATAAATTCGACTTTATAGGGATTCCTAGCTACAAAATGTTTGTGAACCTCTGGTTTAGATTATTGCTATGATGTTCTTTTCCTGCTATAATGTTATGCAAGTGATTGGCACGTTTGCCTCGCACCTCAGGGGTTGGGGGTTCAATTCCTGCCTCTGCCCTGCGTTTGTGCAGTTTGCAATGTTCTCCCCATGCATCAATGATTTCCTCCGGGTACTCCGGTTTCCTCCCCACTCCAAAAACATGCGTTGTAGGCTGATTGGTGTTTCCAAATTGTCTATAGTGTGCGAATGTGTGAGCGATAGTGCCCTGTGATGGGTTGGCACCCCATCCAGGGTGTCTCGTGGCCAGAGTCCCCTGGGATAGACTCTAGGCTACCCGCAACCTTGTGTAGGATAAGCGGTACAGAAAATGGATGGATGATGGTAGCTTGTACAGCCAGATACAATTGTCGATACAAGAGATCACGTTATGTTATTTCTACTTAGTAGCTCATGATTTATTTTCATTTAGACTGAATAGCGCCTCATTATTACCTCCTCTCATTATTTCTACTTAGTATTGAACACCACAATTCATCAAGACTAATTTATTGAATATTAGCATATAATTCTTGTCATGTATGCAGTTTCCCAGTTAAGCCAGTAAGCTAGACGTTGCTTTAGTGGAAGTTAGTTTGACATACGTTGAAATTGAGATAATATCCCGTTATTTCAAGATAATATCCCATTATTTTGACTTAACAACATTATTATTAATATAAATGGTAAATGGTTTGCACTTATATAGCACTTTTATCCAAAGTGCTTTACACTGTGTCTCATTCACACACACACACTCACACACCACTGGTAGCAGAGCTGCCATGCAAGGCGCTAACTTGATATCAGGAACAACTTGGGGTTCAGTGTCTTGCCCAAGGACACTTCGGCATGTGGGCCGAGAATCGAACCTCCAACCCTACGATTAGTGGACAATCCGCTCTACCACCTGAGCCACGGCCGCCTCACGTACCATTTAATAAAAATTAAACAGCATCGTTGTCCAACATTGCTCGCACTCAGGAAAGACTAGAGCTTCCCTGCCACCTGAATCTCAATTTAAGCCCTGATGTGAGACTAATTTTAAAAATAAATAAATAAAAATCAAGGCACGTGAAATAACATCCACAGTTTGAAATGAGATGATGAGACACCCACCTCGACTTCCTTCTCTGTGAGCGGAGGGGCACTGAAACAAAGGACATTGAGCTTTAGATTGTGATTCGACTGCTACAGATGGCAAATATCTATCTATCTATCTATCTATCTATCTATCTATCTATATAAGATACTGTATATATTTCATAATGCGTGTGTAATGCTCACCAGCCTGGTAAGCCTCTGTGTAGTTTGAGCTTGCGCAGCATGATGTCTGATATATTGGGCATGGCGTCTGCTTTCTCTTTCAACTCCTCGTCTGCTGTGGACTCGGACGTAGAAGACGACGGATCTGATCGTGACAACAAGCCATGTGTTATTTGAATAAATACACACCTTTGCTAGTATTGGAAACTTTCTCTAAAGACATGCAAGGGTGTTCATGATGACATGCATCGCCATCTTCTGGTATGTGCACGTAATTGCATGTTTTGTACATTTATATAGGAAGAACAGGTTTTTAGGTGATAGCAGGATTATATGCGCTATGGTAGAGTAAATGCCAACTCTTGGGTCGCACCTCGGTCCTGTTCGGCCGTCTCGCTCAGGTCTGGCAGCTTTGACCCCGAGATGCTCTGGTTCCTCAACAGCTTATTTTCCTGAAAAATGACAAACAATTCCTGTGAGCTGCTTTCTGTCTGCTATTATCCAGCCATATCAGACCATCAAAGAAACACAGCATTGTCCTTTTTTTAAATGTCTTACCAAAAGTTCTAAAATCTTCTCTCAGCTATTAACATCACTGAAAAGGCAGTGACATGAATCTTAAGAATTACCTCCCGCAGCTTGGATAATTTCTGGCCACTCACGGGAGGCTTCAGGTTGTCAGAATAAGAGAGGCCATCTTCTCCTTTGGGTCCGCCGTTCCTCATGTTCAGAGAGCCCACCGTATCCCAGGAGACGGCCCTCATGAGAGGCGGGAAGGCCCCGATGGTCTTGATCTCAGCTGTGCACGGAGCTTGCTGCATGGCCGGCCGCTGTACCGCTTTGGCCACTCCGGTCGCCGGCGTCTGGCTATCTGGTTTCTGGACCGCTGGAACCGGAATTGGCTTTTTCCCCCCGTCCATGGAGACGCACAGCTCCGCACTATCCTTTGGAGACCTAGTGGGCTCTTTGGTTGGCGCAGAGGTGGTGGCGGTGTGGCGGGGGGTCAGCATGCCAGAGGAAACCTTGCGCTTCTCAGGCGGTTTCCATTCTACAAAATTCTTCAGAGTCTACACGGGAACACAGTTGAATCTGGTTTAACAGTAACAGGCATTCTGGTCTATTTTATGACAATTTTCAGAATTTTACATGACACCTGACCTGGGCCTTGGAACAAAACATACAGTACAACTATTGAATTGATACGAAATTACAAAAAGAATGCCACCTCGAACATCAAAATCCTTCTCTCTGTGAGAACCCTTGAAGTTTCTGTACAACGGCTTAACTACCATTTGTACATTTACGTCCAGTTACGTAAAATTCATTGCTTACAGATCCAGTTGAGCAGCGAACATGACTGAACGGTCACACCAGTCCGATTTTAATATGAAGTGGTTGTGTATTTTGTTTCATTGGTGGCGCTAGTCAAAAGTATCAACATGAACAGATGAAAATTTTGAGAATAAACTCAAAAACTTCGCTGTAGGTCTTTAAATATCCTGCCTTTTTATTTATTTATTTATTTATTTTAATAAAAGAAGCCATGTTGTCAGTTTACATCAGACTAGAGGGAGTACATACGATGAAAAACCCGACAAAAATCTGTCTACACTCTCCCTTTCCGAACGGACGTCTCCAGCCGACGAGCTAAATAATTTACATAAATGTAAACGATTGGATAAACTGCAGCATGGTCTATGTCGCATGTTAACTTCGAGTTAACTTGTTTTAATAATAATGAAATGGTGACATGTGACGAGAAGCTAGACTGACCTCTTGCTCGGGTTTATTTGCTTCTCCGTGGTCCCGCGCTGCAGGCACCTCCAACCTCTGCCCACACAAAACGATCGTTAATATTATAGCAAGTCAACAAAAGGACGTCTTTAGATGGAGTGGTATACAGCTGTGTGTGTAATGACTTTGTGAATTCTAGACAACCAACCTGACTCGGGCTTGAAGGAGGATTTGCTAGGACTTCTGTAGATAAAAAGGTACCAAAAAAAAAAAAAAAAAAAAAGAAAATAATAAAATAACTGGCACAATGTACTAAATATATAAAGAACCAATTTTAACTAGCTAGTAGTAGTAGTAGTAGTAGTAGTGTATAGCATCTGTACCCATTTGTGGTGGCGGTGCAGAGGTTGAGCTGCTTCTGGAGTGAACAGGAGAGGAGCCTGGAGTGGGGTTGGGCGAGAGAGCTGAAAAGGAACCCGATGAATGCCGAGCAGATTTGAATTTGCCCGAAATCACTACCTGTACAGCGTTTACAGCTTTAAACCAGGAGTTTAGTAAAAGCCTGCGAGGCCTACTGGAGCGGAGAGGAGAGTGAAGTAGGGCCGGCTGATATGGCAGAAAATAATCGTATCACGATACCTGAAGACATTTTCACAATGAACAACATGTAGGTTTATTGAAAGGCTGCCAGAAAAGCAGAGCAGCCTGTCAAAACGGTGGGTTCGAGTCGATTTTTATTAAAGTAATACATTTCAATGATGGAAAGAAAAAGTAGAAAGCCTTGGTAAAATCCAACACAAAGCTGCATTTCAACGTCCAGTCACTGACTTGTGACTCCGTTGCCCTCGGAAAACTGTGCGAATTGTGTCTTAATGGTAATGTCGATATTAGATTAGAGAATTCAACATGTGATCGGTCAGAAGGTCTCGATTCATTTTCTATAACAGTAATGCAGCTTCAAGAAGAAGAAAGGAGAAGGAGAAAGAAGAAAGGAGAAGGAGAAAGAAGGAGGAGAAAGGAGACGAAGAAAGGAGAAGGAGAATGAAGACAAAGAAAGGAGAAAGAAGAAAGAATGAGAAGGAATGACAAGAAAGAAGAAGAAGAAAGGAGAAGGAGAAAGAAGAAAGGAGAAAGAAGTAGAAAGGAGAAAGAAGAAAGGAAAAGGAGAAAGAAGAAGAAGAAGAAGAAGAAGAAAAAAGAAGAAAGGAGAAGGAAAAAGAAGAAAGGAGAAGTAGAAAGAAGAAGAAGAAGAAAAGGAGAAGGAGGAAGAAGAAGAAAAGGAGAAGGAAGAGGAAGGAGAAAGGAGAAAGGAGAAGGAAGAGGAAGGAGAAAGGAGAAGGAAGAGGAAGGAGAAAGGAGAAGGAAGAGGAAGGAGAAAGGAGAAGGAAGAGGAAGGAGAAGAAAAAGAAGGAGAAGGAAAGACAAGAAAGAAGGAGAGGAGGAGAAGGGAGAAGGAGAAAGAAGGAAGAAAGAAAGAAAGAAAGAACAAAGAGGAAGGAGAAGAAAGAAGGAGAAGAAGAAGGAAGGAGAAGAAGGAGAAGAACAAAGAAGAAAGAAGGAGAAGAAGATAGAAGAAAGAGAAGCAGAGGACGAAGGAAGAAAGAAGTAGTTACCGCATCGTTGCTATAGCGACAGCTCATTCCGGAGGAGCTGTATTTTGGACGTTGCATATAAACAGATTAAAATGTGTAATTGTTGATGTGTCAAAGTGCACTGTGAGGAAATGTTTATTTATGTCTGGAAGGAGTCTGTAGCGTCAGTGCTTTGGAACAGTCAGTAAGTTTTCTGCCACTGGAAAGTCTTCAGGACAGAGGAGATTACATTTAGCAGTTTCTCATGGCAAGTTGCCCCCTTTAATTTTTTTTTTTTTTTTATGTTCAATAGGGATAAAAAGAGAGGCTGGTAAGGGAAAGACCGTTTATAGCTACTATAGCATAAGTGCGAACAGGAATTAACTTGTGGTGGTTCCACAACATTAAATACAAGTATAAAAAAGTATTATAGTACAATATGTAGGTTGTAGGTAAATTGCTGTGTTATAAGAGGAATAAAAGACTTCAGGATGTGCCATTATTGGAAAATAATCAACTCTGGAGTGGCAACAGTTAGTTAGTCTGCTTTGCATTTTGTTTCATCGTAACATCTTATCCTTATCTTTGATTATTTTCCTACATCAGCGTGCCCCGAGTGTTTTATCCCTTACATATCACAGTTGAGAGCTGAAGTCTGTAAAGCCGGTTGCGTGTGGGCGTAACCGTTACCTGTAGGAGAGTCTGTGAGGCTACACGTAGACCGCCGTCCCCTACGCGTCAGGAAGCGATCGCTCACTTTCTTCGCCTCCTCCAGCAGCTCCAGGTTCTTCTGCCGGTCCTCCTCGGACAACAGCATCTCTGGAAGCTGATCTTTCACCAGGTCGATCACGTGACCATCGTTATCTGTCACACACACAGGAATGTAGTTACGCACATTATCTGGACCCTCTTTTCCTAGGGGGTAAAACAAAAAAAAAAACCCCACGTCAGATCATCATCTCAGTCCCTTGCATTTGTTTTCCCAAAATAGCCTCACAACCAGACTCTCATGTTTCCTACTTCTATAATGACCAAATATAGACAATTACGAAGGTCTGTTCCAAATCTGTACATGCTGCAGTTGTAATTCAGTCCGAAAATGCATTCTGACTGGAAGTTCCAGTTTCTGTAATCAGACTGTTCGTAAATTACAAGAAATAAAACATTTTCAACATGTGTCAAACTCGGAGATTAAGCTTGAGTAACGTACCTACTGTAGTTATTGGCACAGAGGAGCTGGGGTTCCTCGAGAGCCGGGGTCTCGGGCTGTGTGGTCTGAGATGAAAAACACATAATATAGTTGTGTGTTATTATATACATATATAAATGTAAACAGCTATAAACAGCTGCAAGTCAGTGGAATAAAGTATCTTCAATAGAATCCATCTTGAGTAATAAATCAAGAAATCAAACAAACCTAGCTTCCTCCAGGGGCTTCGGTTCCTGCTTGTTGACTTGTCTCGGCAGGACGATAGCAGGAGGCGACAGGGTTACGTTCACTAGCTTGGATTCGACTGGCATAACCTGAAAAGTGCAAAATCACACTGAATCTAATACACACCAAAATCAACGAAATGTTGAATTCTTTGAAATCAGAAGCACGGCTCGGCCAGTAGTCCCAGCTATAATAATGACCGGTTTATGTTAATGTGCTCAGTCGAAGGTATTACAGTTTCTATAATAACACCCCGTTCAGAGGGACTTTTATGGCGGACAATCTACGCATTCAAAACAGAGAAAAACATGTTACTTTGCAAATTGTTGACGTTTAACATTTATGGAAGGAGTCTCCAGTGTCGGCGCTTTGTAACAGTCAGATTTACGTCACGGGAAAGTCTTCGGGACGGACGAGTTTGAGATTTCCGGCTTCTTGGCAACACGATTAGCTGCCATTTTTTGTCTTATTAACTTCGAGAGAGGGGAAAAAACAAAGGCTAGTGAGGGAATGACGGCGTATTTATAGCAGTTTTCACACAAGCTACATGTTTGAACAGTTACTACAGTACATTTAATGTAACTCGAAATGGATAAAAGGCATGACGTGTTTATTAATAAATGAAAAATTGTAATTGGCAAATTTGTGTGGTATAAGAGGAATAAAACGCTCATGCTGCATCACAGGGCAGCGTAACACACTCTGAGGAAAGCGCGATCTGCCCTCTGCCACGTACATGAGTTCACAGATGGCCACGATTGGCTAGTGCTGCTCTGATTGACAGGAGAGAGAGAGTATGCCATCTGTCCCATCCAGACAGCATAACCGATTTGGCTACGGATGTCCTTGGCATTGGTTGGATTCAAACTTGCGATCCCAAACAATACAAAAGCTTTCCTGTTGTGCCACTCGGGAGCAAGATGGGGTTTTTTTTTTTTTTTTTCCTTTTAACCTTCTCCAGAACGTCCACAGAAAGACGCAAACTTAAATTCCCATGAGGCAAAACACAAGCACAGATTTGTCTCATGGGAAAACCAGCTCACATCTGCTTCGATCAGAAGGTTGGTGACCATCTACACTTATTTCCTTTCTGCTTCAATGACTTCAAGGCAACATTCCTTCACAAGAAAAAGTTCAACACTCTCTATCCAAGGGCTGTTGTATTTTTAAATCCTCCGATAACGAATAATATAGAGATCTCCATCATAAGACGGTAGGTTTCGAAACACGACCTCCAAACGGCGAGCATAATTCTGTCATCACAAAGAGAGGAGGGCCACTTTTATTTGTTTCTGCCTTAAAGACAGAGATTAGATTTTGAGAGTTTAATATCGTCCCAGAGTGGAATCTTATCTGGGTCCTGAACTTTATGAGCATCTGTGTGGGATGTTGCTATTCGTTCAAGAATAACCCAGTGGCTTTAAATTTGAACTTTAACCAAAACACAGCAGTGTTTTTCTAAAGGGGAACAGAACAGTCGATGCCGTCTTCTAGTCTAATAGGAAGCAAGATATTACGGGGCTCATAAAAATCCGCCTCAAGGTCCAGAATGAAGAGGTAAAAGAATTCGGCGTGAAGATTTGGGTGAAGGAAATGCACTGAAAGTACTCTCTGGGCATCTAAGTGATGCCGATCATTTAGATCAAGGTCATGTTTTTACACAGCACGGCTTCTTGACAGCATAACTATCATTTGGGGAAGGCTTTTAAAGCTGAACATTAACACATCCATGTGTAAACTTGGCGTTCTGCAGGTTTACCCATATTTAAACATCATTATTTAAAAAAAAAAAATCTATTCTTTATTAAATTTTAGTGCAAAACGATGACTAAACAGTGAAAGAACACCTCCTAAGCAGGACATGCTAAATCTTCCAGTAATGCAGCTCGGCCATCGCAGCGAGTCCGCTACAGTAGACACACGCTCCTATAAAACGCTTCCTTCTCTTACAATGCGCCGTTACTTCAATAATAACTGAACGGCTAGTCTTCTTTGTCCTCATTTTTGGATTTGTCTTGGATCGCTCTTTTCATTCGTCATTGATCTGACGTCCCTGAATTCCGCAAAATTAAACGTGCGTGTAATCGATCTAAATAAGTGATCGAAACTTGACAGCACAATCCATATAATATCATGTAAAAATCGAGAATAAGACTTGAAGCCAATCGATCATCTCAAGGTTCACATTAGAGAGACTCCGTATACACGTGCGAACGCGAGAGCGAAACGTGGGATACGAACTTTTTCCAGACTTTCTCTGATAAATGCTCCTGTGAACGATTTACAAATAAATTCCTCCGTATCCATTTTGACAGAACAGACCAAATGAGACTTTTAGCTCATTATAAATCAGCAGCTAATGAGAGAAAAGGAACATGTTTAAAAAATGACGGGGGGAAAAAAAAAAAAAAAAAAAAAAAAAAAAAGGTAACAAGCCATAGCAACTCGCACTTATTTCAAACAAACAAACATACAAAAAAAAAAAAAAGCTAAATGAAGCTTGCAGATTAAAACATGACTCATTTTTTCCATCCACCAAGCAGCAGGAGATTTCAGCTCTACATTCGCTTATATACTGTAAGAGGAAAATAATGTGGGGGGGAAAAAAAAAAACAAAAAAAAACCTCTACAAGATCTTGAGATGGACTTACAGAGGATGGGGAGCTGGAGGCGCTGTCGATCTCCTCGGGAGAATCTTCTTCCTCTTCCGGCAGAGTGGGCATAGTGTGGGCGGTCGGAGGTCGAGAGCGAGTGCGAGGGAAAAAGAAAGGTGTGTGGGACTCCGATACTGCGAGATGAAAAGGCCTTGTAGAAGACGGTTTAGCCGGAGATCCTGCTGTTCCACATTCGGCGGAGATTTCTTTCTGCAAGACATCACACCACAGATATACAAACCGAACGCTTAATCGGAATTCTGCACGGAAAGGGCACGACGTGTTTATGCGTCCAATACTGGCAGCCTTCGCATTTTTCCCTTATCCCCAAGATCCATCGCCCTGCATCTACCAGAGGAGCCTGAGAGGAAGTGGTTTCTCATGCAAACCAAATACTGATCTCAGATACATCCTTACCGACAGTACAGTACACGAAGTGATGAGGAATTTATTCTTTTTTTTAAAAAATACAAGTATACTATACAAAATACTCAGATTCTATCGACCTGATTAAACAAGATCCGGAGATCCAGCGCTTGAATCCGGTGTTTATAAAGCCATAAACGTGTTTTAATCATGCATCTCGGTTACAACGTTCCACATAAAACGACTCCTCCAAAAGCTTCCTTGAAAATGGAGCTAAGAAGAATGAAAGCCAAATTGGGAGAGTACTTCAAACTCCCAAAGGAAAGAATTCCTGAATCCATTACATCTATTTTCTTTTCATCAGAGCTATCTTTGGGTTCCTGTTAATCCAAACAAAAAAAAAATTAAAAAAAAAAAAAAAAAAAAGGAGAGGGAGACACTGTTTTCGTAGAGACGGATAGATAAGGAGAGAAACCGAGAGAGAAGGAGCGAGACCGCATTACAGGCTCGGATAAACACTTAAAAATCTACTTCCTGTAGCAGAAATCCTTCTGCAAATTTATAGGAAAAAGGATTTAGGTTGTTAACCAGCATTCAAGTAAAAGCAATTCAGAACATGAGTGAAAAATCTGCTCCATGATCCTATGGCAATTAAGATCAAAATATTGACAAATCTTCTTAAAATATCCACCTAGAATCAAAATAACAATTAGACAGGATATTTCCCTGAAAGATGGCGCCTGAAACACACTCAGCTTACTGAAATTTTTTTATTATTATTTATTTATTTATTTATTTATTTAAATGTATTTTTGGTATTGTCCTCATGTTCTACTTCTTGTTATTTCTTGCACCGTAGCACTGATCTACACCTTCCTGACCTTCTCTGTTCTTTATTAACTAGTCAGATGCCTTCATTTTTCTTAATCACATCTGCTGAAACATCTGAGCTGGTAGCCCTTAAAAGGAAGAAGAATCTGATCGCGATTATCGAATCAGAAACAGGAACGTCCAAGCCTGTGGGGCATCACACCATTCAACACCATCACCTTTCAAACAGAAATTATATCACGATCACGGGTCGGCTGGAACGCAATCCCGTATCTGCTCTACTTTCGTACTAAAGTGCAACTGGAGGTCGTGTACCGAAAACATGTTTTCTAAAAATATCTGTTATTCGCAATGCTAATTAATACAGCACACGAGTTCTTTTCCTGTTCGTCACGTTCGCGACAGGGTGATATGATCGCATTACTGGCATTTATTTACATTTAACTACAATCATGGCATTGTGGTGTTCTACCGCCTGCAGCGGTCATTTTCATCAGGACGAGGACGTAGCATTAGGTTTGCTTTCTTTTTCGTCGAACGACTTCCCCGTTCGACACAGTGTAGGGGATTCAAGATGGTGTTAGAGTTTACACGGCTTCTTAGAACATCCATCATCCCAATATTACTGTTGAGTTTGAAAAATCTGCTGGTTTAAATGGCATGTGGATAGTTTTTCTTTTTTGACCAGTCATCATTCAGGCCATTTTACATTATCGGACATTTCTGACCATCAATCCTAAGATGAAAAGTATCCTAGAAGTCGTCCGTTTGTCAAACACAGCTCTTTTTTTTTGGTTTATCCCTCACTGATCCAGTACCAAAAAGATTCCTATTGGATCCTATTTTTTGGTAACAAGCTGGCACCAACAGAAACCAATAGTTCCTGGGTAGCCAATTGGTTATACACATCACATCACACAAATACGCAACTACGCTTTTAAACAAAGATTCTTCAGGGGTATCTTTGCTAATTATGTGTTCTTTAATGGGTTTATTGGCTAATTAAGGGTTCTTTATGGGTTTCTCCACTAATTAAGGGTTTGTTATGGTTTTATTGGCCAAGGATTTTTTTTTTATGGTTTTGTGGGCTAGTTAAGGGTTTATTGTGGTTTCTTAGCTAATTAAGGGTTTGTTATGTTTTTTTTGGCCAATTAAGGGTTCTTTATGGGTTTCTCCACTAATTAAGGGTTTGTTATGGGTTCATTAACTAATTAAGGGTTGCTAGATTGTAATTAAGGGTTCTACAAGTAACCCCCATCTAACAGGGAAATACTCTATGAAATAAATACTCTATATTTCACTCCCCTCTGTTTGCAAATACTCAACATAGATCATTTTACATGTATTAATCTGCCAGACACATTTATAAGTGTTAGTGACAGCTTCGTGGTACCGGTATTTGAGCTCACTACCTTCTGATCAGTAGTCCAGAGCCTTAATTGCTGCACAACCAAAGAAATTATAAAAGTTATAATGTTCAAATGTACACTGACTATGCGGTTCTGCGGTCAATTCATTTCATATTTTTACCAATAATCAGCACAGGTTTTTTTTTAAAAAACTTTATGAAATTTAAAAGTCATCATTTAGATCTTTTTTAAGTAAGTAATTTGGTTGTAGCTAATCTGTGCTCATTCATTAAAACAACCAATCAGACAACCTTAAAGGACTTATGTGAAGTTCTTCTTTTTTGTTGGATTGGATGATGGTGTCAACTTAATTGTTTTGCATTCTCAAAAATGACATTAATTTATCTCTTGGGGCATGCTTGAGACAGTTCTTGTAGTGGAAAAGCAACCAAAATGTTCCCTGTAGTTTAATTACGAACATGAAAATCTACAGAGAGAAATGACAAATACCTGAGCAACATTTTGGAAGACTTTTTTGAAGACAGTTATGATAAACAGACCGTTTTGGGACAAACAATAATATCCAAGGTGCTCTTGTGGGGTATACATGTAAAAAAAAAAAAAAAAGCCTTCATTTAAAATTGGATATTGCCTTTAAAATCACACTGAGAAATCTTCATCAGGGTGCGACATCCCAGACCCATTAAGCAGCAATGGAGGTAATTATTTACACCCAAGCTTAAACTGATTGATTGTGTGAATAATACAAAAAATAAAATAAAATAAAAGTCAGCTGACTTAAGAATACAACATACAAATCCTTACCTTTAGTGTTCCAGCCGGTTCTGCAGTCTGTACCCGACAGATCTGAACAGGTCTGTTCCCTGATTCTGCTGTGCTGCACGTCCACTTTGTTGTTGAATCCTTTATGTTCCTGTTGGTCTCCTCTTGGCTTCCTTCACTGGTTCCTGATCCTTCTTCCCAATGTCCACTGCCCTTCGATGCACCTTCACTTAAATAGAAGCTGGGCGTTTGGTCACACTGCTCCGGTTCTGCAGAGCGTCCTTTCTCCACACACGCGAAGACTTCACACTTGGTACTCGGTCCCAATTCTGAACTTCCAGAACTTCCGTCCTGCTTATCGTTGGGATATTTGTTCTCCTCTAGCTTGATGCTTTGATCACAATCAGCTTCTTCTAGAGAAACTCCACCGTTCTTCCTTTCCTCTGACTTTACTCGAGAGTCGTCATCGTCACCTGGTTCCTCTGACCTGAAGTAGAAACAGGAGGAAAATATTGGCCTTTATAAATACTAAACAGACTTTACTAGAAGCAATTCATCATTGTGCATAATAACAGCAGAGAACGTATCCTGTTGTATTACCCAAGCAACAAAAACATGTCTTTGGTCAACGTGACACATGCGCCTTTCGTTCCAAAACTAAAAGCACTTGGGATTTTAGCAGGAACTTGTAGAGAGCCCCTAGTAATTAATCGGAGCTTTGGTGGGTGACAATGTAAACTCTGGCGTTTCTGCACAGTCTCACCTCTTTGCGAAGGGATTTTACATAAACACACACACACGACTCATCCTGCAAGAACTGGGAGAATGTAAACACTGACCCGGCTCCGTTCTCCCGTGTGTCATGCCGCTTTCGCTCCTCGCAGGCAGCGTTCAGGGAAGTTTCCGGTACAGGATCGTGAGCAGCAGCAGCAGCCCCTCTCTCACTGCTGTTCTGCACTGGTGGGTTTTGCTCGTTAACCAGTCCCACAGGAAGACGATCTAAACAGACAGGAATCAAACCAACATTAAGACGAGCCCAGTGCCTTGCAGACTTCACGGTTTTATTGTGTTTAGCAAATGGGTCAGTAAAACAAAAAAAGACATTTACACTGAAACAAGTGGACACTAGCAGCAGCTACATTTTCATTTCTGAGAATATGATGACGATGAGAAGGAGGATATGCGCAGTACCTGAAGAAGAAGAGTCCGTGAGAACAGCAATTTCACACTTCACCACTGGCTCAGACGAGTCATTCAGAGTTTGAGTTGCATCATCTGTGTCCTGAGATGTGCCCTGAAAACACAGATGCTTTTGGTTTCCACTGGGATCTTCAAAACACTCCAGTCCAAAAAATACAAAAAAAAAAAAAAAATTATTTTTCTTTAGTAGCTTTTGCTAATCTGGAGTCAATATAGATACAAGAGCAAAGCCAGAGAACAGTGAGAAGCACCTGAAAAGCTCCACAAGAGTCCAGATACACTCTCAGGCTCAATCTAGCACCCTAGGACATTCTTTTCTTTTAGGAAAAGGATCCAGAGCCTTCAAAAGAAGGCTTTCCTTAAGAGTGTACAATATTGAAATAAAATGTCTTCTTTGAACAGTCCGAGCCCAGTACGATGCATCCATGATGATATATTTATACACCTACTTGTTTTGGAGTTATTAAGTAACCACTCAAACGTTTTAATAACTATAAAGTACTCTATAATAAATACAACAACTTTGTTAATTTCCTAAGGTGACCATACGTCCTCTTTTTCAGACCTTAAAAAAGGATCCGGCCCGGGATTTCTACATTTGAGAAAATGTCCTGGATTCGGCTTTAGTTTCATTATGATACGTTTATGGTCTAATACTGCATCATGCGTATACTGCATATTTGCATTGCTTTAACCCCTCTCTGTAATTCCCACCTTCTCGCACACCGATTGGTCGATTATAAAAGGCTTGCAGAAGCTATTGGCCAAATTCCTGCCTCTCAAATCCTAGCCTACTCGCAGCGAATGCGCGGAGGTGAAGCGCTGTTGTATATGGCGTCTCACATTAGCAGGTATTGAATTGAATTACATTAGTGTTATGACTGGTACTAGCATTTACACTAGATTTTAGTCATTAGGCACTAGCGCTGTCGTTAGCTTTATGACTGGAACAAATATTCTAACTAGTATTATGACTGGAACTAGCATTCCCACTAATCCTAAAATGCTAATTTGGACTCTAGTTCCAGTTATATGATTGGAACTAGCGCTTTCATTAGCATTATGACTAGAACGATCATTTACATTAATGTTATGACTGGAACTAGTGCTCACATTCGCGTTTTATGACTGGGACTAGAAGTCACTATCATTATGACTAGAATTAGCATTCAGATTAGCATTATGACTGGTACTAGCGGTTATGTTCATGTTAATAGATGGAACTAGCACTCTCATTGCCATTATGAATAGAACTAGCGCCTTCATCAGCATTATGACTACAGCCACCATTTTCTTTAGTGTTATGACTGGAAATAGCACATCACATTCGTCTTATGACTAGAACTAGTATTCTCACTACTCTTATGACTGGAACTAGCACTCCCATTCACGTTTTAGGACCTGAACTAGGGGTCAGTTTATCATTCTGACTAGAACTAGCATTCTGATTAGTGTTATGACAGGAACTAGCAGTAAACGTTAGTGTTAATAGCTAGAACTAGCATTCTCTCTGGTCTTCTGACTGGAACTAGTGCCCAAATTAGTGTTTCATAACTGGGACTAGCACTCATTAGTGTTATGACCAAAACTAGAGTACACGTTGGTAATAACTGGAGTTAGAGCTCACATTAGCATTATGACTAAAACTAGCATTATGAGTGAGTCATAAAGAAGAGCCATGCACATACTAAGAAACAAAGCTAAAAATCTTTGGCAGATGCTACGTATATCCGAGTAAACTAGGATTTAATTTATCGGTTGCCCAATGTTCGCTAGCCTGCTAAAGAACTCAAATACAAACCATTATAGTCCAACATAAGCTAGCTTATAAAGAAACATGGCTAGATACTGAGAGCAGCTGGAGAGGAAGCATTAGCTAATCTAATTACTGAGGTAATTATAGATAGCATAGTGCAGTGTTCAGGTTGCTGGCTTGCCTCACATAGTTTAGCATCATTAGAATACATTTCTGGATTTAATTACAAACGAAGTAAGGAGAAAATGACGTCTTGTTTTGTCGTCATATCAACTGAGCAAATTTACCTTTGTGCACTTCAGTTTTTGAGCGTTTAAGGGTGCGTTTATTGCCGCGGAACTGTCCAAACCAGTGCGGATCACGCCAAAAATATTTGTAGCAATATTTTACTTCATGTTCTAACATTATAAAGGCAGGCCGGTTATACAGCCAATCATGTGACCCTTCCATTTCATTTTGATCCCAACATGTCAGAGAGAAGATTTTGGCCCAGACATGCAGACCTTAGGCAAGAGCTCTGTATTTTAACCGATCGCTGACAATTATGCTCAAATAGCCTCGTTAAAAAAAAAATAATAATAATGAAAAAAAGATTAGACAAATCAAGATATGAATCTGGATTGATTGACAGTTTTGTAGGTGTTGCGACAGTTGCGCAACTTTGATATTAACCGACAACCTGGAAGCCCCGCCCCCTCATCGTCACTCGATTTTCTTGCTCGAAAAACGTGCTGATGTGCTGCTCTAGCTTTCCGTGAAGGTAAAATGGAGAATGTTTCGCGTTCATTAATGTGAAATAAAATCTATAAAATGTATGGTAGACTGTTCGCCATCAGTTAACTATATTTAATGAAAATTTTATACTCAATAATACACTCACTCAATAGTCAAAGGACTCCATGTAAAATGCTCTATACGCGTTTACCGCGTGTTTACACCCCCTATCCCGGGACGACTCGTTAATACTTTTCGGGTTTGGCAGGTTTGGTGGTCCATCCAGCTCATCGTATACAAATGATGTCTTCCAGGATTAAGCATCTTATTTGATTCCCAAGTGCATGCTTTACAGCTGCACCAGAAACATGTAAAGATGCTCAACAGCATTTCAGGAGTGTAAAGTTGGCAAACATCAGAATGTTGACCCACAGTGTAACCAAATCACATCTGTGTCTTTGCTGCACTCTCTCTCTCGGGCTCGCTGGTCAACGTGGAGGAGCTTCTCATTGACCAGAGCTATTTTTAGCACGCCTTGGCCCATCCCTGCTCAGAAAAAAAGTTCCGCTCTCAGAAGAAAATAAATCTGGAGAGGACGAGGAGGGTCATGTGGCCGACTCGTCCCATGGGGTCCTTGGAGAAGCTCTCGCCGAGGCTTCATGAGAAAGTGAGCGCTTGGCCTCGTCTTCGTCTCTCATGGTTATATAAGCAGCTCCAGCTCAGCAGATTTGTTTAAAATTTGGTTACACAAGGCACAATGAGGAAGCGGTGACCATCTCAGCTGAAATGCTAAAACGATGCCAGGTGAGCATCACCCAAAGCGTGATCATAAACGAATAACCAGCAGAGACGAGCTGAGCAAACACGGTCACCATCTCAACCCACCATAAAACTGTGTTTATATGTAACGTGGCATGAATTGGCAAGAAAAGAAAAAAAAATATATAGAACTCTATGTTTAAAATACTGTTCACTACAGCACTCTTACAAAAAAGGTTTACAAATGACTTTCAGGCACAAGTTAGAAATTAAAACTCATCATCATCAATCAAGTGCATGTTCCTAAGGAAGTTCAGCTGTCCAAGTATTTGTGCAAGCTTGTAAAATAAATCCTGCAGTCAAACTGTACCTGAAAGTCCTGTACATATCACGGACGCTCCTTCAACTTTCGTTCCTCTTCTCTACTTTCTTACTCCAGCGCTTGTTTTTCCCCCCCCCCTTCTCCAACTCTTCAGTCTTTCTCCCTTTTCCTTTCCCTGAATTTTTTTCCTCTCTCCCCACACCAGCCTCCCTTTGACTCCTGGGAGCTTTGACCATTTAAGGAGAAGGCTTTTTGTGCCTCTCTGTGCAGCTACTGCCGTGCGCTCTCTCGCCCAACAATCCAGCAAAACTGCAGCTGAAGAATGAGTGTGTCCCTGTACCGTAGCGTGTCCGTTTATACCCTGCTCCCTCTTTAAGATGGGACACTACAGGTGAATAGGGCAATTTTTGTATTTAAATAGATAGATTTGCACTTACTGATGCACATGAGCCTTTGTCTAATTAAATGTGTTAATTTGCAAAGCCATAAAACTACTCTTTGGATGATAAAATTAAAGTATCTTTGACTGCGACCAACAGTTTGTTGGAAAATTATTTCAGCATTATTTAAAGCCAAGAAAACACCACAGGCTGCTATAAAACCTTTTTTTTTTTTTTTTTAAATAATTACTCAGTATAAAATCAGGGTTTGGAAAATAACAAACTGTACTTTTAATTTTAATCAATTAAAAAAAAAAAAAGTGTCTACATTTACACAGTCAAGTATTCAAGAGTAATGCCTGATGACTAGCTAGTTTGCCAAATAATCAAAAGGAAAATATTCTGTAATCTTAGACAAACCTAGAATTTGGCTGGCTGGTTAGCTGAAGTTTAATAACTCTGTTGAAATGAATGCGAAGGCAAATTAGCAAGGATTTAGCACATAAGTTCTATCTAGCTAATTCAACATGCTAGTTTAGAAAAATACTTAACTAGCTAGCTAATTTATCTAGCTAAATTACAAACCTTAGCTAGCTAATTTTCCAAACTTAAAGTTAACTCCACATAGTTCTTTAGATTTGATGTCGAATTTCATTTCAGGAGGCAAATGAGACCTCATCCTGTATGAATCGGCAACAAACAAAACGTCGTACTAAGAAAGGGAAGGGGGGGGGGGGGAAGTTGAAACCTCAAACAACCTGAGATTTTTCGAGGACTCTGAAAGAAAGACCAAGTAAAAGCAAGGAGTGAAAAGAAAAAAAAAAATTCTCTCTTGGGGATTCACCACCGAGGGAGCGGATTTAAAAGTATTGAAAAGTATTTTCCACCCCTATATAAAATCTTACAAATCCCAATAATGTAGGAAAAGAACTTGTGTATGAACAATTAAAAAATTTCATGAATGCTGGTCATCTAGAAACAAACATTTTGGGTTCTGAATATAGAAAAAAAAAATTAATTTGAAGAAAGTAGTTTTATATACGATGTGGGATTTTAAATGCCGTTTCCACTTTATAAGCCTTATAAACCACCGTAACTAAAGAAAACTGACATGTGCATCATAAGGACAAACAAATTGACAAGGATATACGATATGACGTTATTGTGAAGTAGGTGGAGCTTAAAGCCTTTTCAAAATTGCTGTGTCAGAAATCCTGGTGGTTCGAGTGGACAAAATGGTGAAATTAAGAGCAATGTATACAAAAACGGATATTTCTACCTGTGAAATCTTCTGAAATATGGACATCATGGAACTTACAAGTGGAAAAGAACTGAAAATGTCCAACTACTGATGCAAAAAAAATAAAATAATGTAAACGATTTATATATAATTTACAAATGCTCAGGACTTTGCGTTTCTGCACATGCCCATTTTCTTAGTCAATGCAGACTCTCTCCAAATTGAATTTCAGATATCTGTGCCGTTTAGCCTATTTACAAACGGCTATACAAAGTTGTGAGTGCATAAATATTCACCCCCATTGCTGTAAAACCCCTAAATTAGTTCTGGTGCAATCAGAAATGACCTAATTATTTGAATCGAGTCCAGAGTTTGCAATTGAAGTGTCATACGATCTCGATATTAAACACACCTGTTCCTGAAAGAACATCATAAAGACTGAGGGCTACCAAATATTTATAAGTGTTCGACATATTGTTTAAATCAAATGGTAAGTATCTCTCGCTCGGTCCTAATTTATTTATTTTTCTTTAAATGCATTATTAAGGGCTATTTTGTGTATATTCATGACATTATCCTAAATAAGTCCATTTCTGTCCTAGGTTGTATCACTAGGAAAATGTGGGAAAGTTCAAGTGGGGGTTGGGGTGTGCGCACAAGTGTTTGGGGGAATTCCAAATCAATGATAAATCAGTCGAGTTGGCTCATAACATCCATCACCCAGGAATAAATCTTATTCCACCAAGAGCTACGTGATCCTTAAAACGTTCAAAGCTTCAACTGACACCTATAGCAAAAAGTCCAATCCATTCTGTGAATTAGTGGAGAAAGTAAGAGTGTAAAAATGTGCTGCGGAGCAGAGCTCTTACCTCTCGGCTGTTATCCTCGGCTCCTGCGTGCGAAAAGCAGCCACCTGTTTGAAGGGAAGTGGTTACAAGAGCGGTACAGGGGTTTATTTGCATCTCACTGGTCCATCATGCAAATGACCGAGTGTTACAAAGCATTAAAATGGACAGCCTTCTCTACGCTGACGTACTGAAGCAGGTTCAGACAGTGATTGGTGGTCGAGTTTTCCATACTTCTTTTCAACTCCCTCATCTCGCTCTCGCTCCGTCTCCATATCTATGGGCAACAATAACCTGGCAACCGTTTACATGAGCCGCTTGATCAGACCTGTGTGTGTGTGTGTGTGTGTGTTAATACCTTCAGGGCTGAGGAGGGACATGATGGTGATGGCGGAGCTGTTTCTCTGAATTTGTTCATAGTGACATTGATATTTCAATAAAAAAAAAAAAGAAAAGAAAAGAAAAAATGAACAGGATTGGAGAAATGAGTCTGCTTCATAAATCATGCTCGGCTCAGGCGGTTAAGTGAGAGAGTGCAGAGCTGTCATCCGTCGGTGAGATCAGAGATGAGGATGAGCAAGACACACACACACACACACACACACACACACAAGACTCCACTCCACAGCTCTTTAGCTGATACTCAGAGACTCCACTCCTGCTGTCTACGTAGGCTTGAAAGCCAGAATTTTTTTTTTTGCATCAGATTCTTTAAAAAAAAAAGCAGTTATTTTTATGAAAGAAGAAACCCCTGTTGTAGGGTTCTTGATAGAAATGTAAAAGTGTTCAATAGAACTTTGTTATCCATCCATTTCCTGTAACACTTATATAGGCGGCCGTGGCTCAGGTGGTAGAGCGGGTTGTCCACTAATCGTAGGGTTGGTGGTTCGATTCCCGGCCCACGTGACTCCACATGCCGAAGTGTCCTTGGGCAAGACACTGAACCCCAAGTTGCTCCCGATGGCAAGTTCGCGCCTTGCATGGCAGCTCTGCTACCATTGGTGTGTGAGAATGGGTGAATGAGACACAGTGTAAAGCACTGAAAAAAAGCGCTATATAATGTGCAGACCATTTACCATCCTACACAGGGTCTCAGGGGAGCCTGGAGCCCATCGCAGGACACAATCACACACAACGGATAATTTGGAAGTGCCAATCAACGCATGTGTTTGGACTAGGGAAGGAAACCCGGAGGAGTACACGGAGGAAATCCATGAAACACGTGGTAAACATGCAAACTCCATGAATACGGGCGGAGGCGTGGTTCAAACCCCCAGCCCCCAACCTGAGGTGCTGTGATGTGGGAGGAGTCAACTGCACATTTCACTCAACCTCATAGCAAACATTCTTAACAGAACACAAATACAGATTTTATATATATATTATATATAATATATATAATATATATATAATATATATATTATATAAATAACACACACACACACACACACACACACACACATATACACACACATATATACATACACACACACTTTAAAATGGCCTAATTACCAAACCTTCTGAAGTTTTACAAACAAACTCGCTTTTTTAGCATCTTGTTCTTGCCTCATCGCTTTTGTTTACTCCTTTAATAAAGGATAATAAAATCAGCTGCCTTCCTCGTTTCACCATATCCATGACGCGAGAGCACACGTGACGGAGAACTCGAGTACAATATGATAAACGGTTACCAATTAAGTCAGGGAAATACCATTGTGCTTTCGGAACAGAGGTGATGAACAATGATTATTATTATTATTTTTATTTTTATTTTTTTTAAATAAGTCAATATTGTAGCTCATGCAGAAATAAATGTTTTCTATATTCAAACCGGAAATGCATTGAAAACACCACACGACCATGAGTAGCATCCAGACGTTGCAGTTAAAAAAAAAAAATTGTTTAAAGTTATTACAGAAATCACCTGGAGAATATAATCTTGTCCGAATACATCTAATGTTTGACCTGCAAGTAAACTGATATGTTTTTGAGCTTCTCTTATTAAAAAAAAATATATATATATTTGTGTAAATGTTCCCTTAACAGAGGTTTCTTTCTTTCTTTTTTTTTTTTTTTTTTTTTTTTTAAGTGAACACAGAAATGCAAATATCTTACTATCAACTTTAATAAAAGCAGCCCATAAAAAAATATATATAAATAAATAATAATAAAAACCAAAAGACCTGGGGAATGGAAAAGGAACACAATAAAAACAGCTACACTAAATCATTGGAATCAAATAAACAATTTTGAAGTTGTAAATGGTGCAAAAAAATTTTTTTTTAATCTAGCATGAAGCTCCCTTGATCTCTAATAATCTGTAATAATCTCACATCATAACTCAAGAAGTGAACTCCAGCGAGAACATGCTGATGTTCACGCCTCTGAAAAAGCCTCCAGTGAACTTCCACATTATCCTTCATTTACCTGCTCATTTGCCATGCAAATGCAACGCTGTTCAACACACCAGACTGGAACAGGGAAAAGAACGGTCACATGATAACGGTCACGACACGCAAGATGAAGGTCACTTACTTTCCAGCTCCATTTACATTTTCTTAAGAGGGAAAATAAATTCTTAACGTGGCCCGTGTTTCATACCAGCGAGCTCATATCTCTCACACACACACACACACACACACACACACACACACACACACACACACACACACACACACACACACAGAGAAGAACCAGAAGTTTCTACCCTGTGTGTGTTTACTGTAGACAGCTGGCGTTTAAAGGAGCTTGGATGGAAGCCATCAAGGCCCCTAAGGATCAAGCAGGAAGAGGAAGAAACAAGTTCACTGCCCAGATGACCTTAAATAAATAAATAAATAAATAAATAAATAAATTTTCATTACCCAGAAATATAAAATAAAAGCCAAATTTTGTTGCGAGTGTGTGTGTGTCTGTCCCGGGGGTTTTGGGGGGTAACCAATTTTGGAATTAATCAGGAGTAGTTATTACCGTGTTTCGTGTTCATAGGGTCTGAGGTGAAGATGTTCCTGCTGACTGCTGGATGATGTCCGGCGTCCGCTGACCTCGCATCCGAAGACTTAAAAGACATTTGAGAAGCATTTTTTTTTTAACAAACAATTTTGATTTGGGAATCTAAAGCTTCTATTTATTTCATTACAACCAGAGTCAGATGCAAAGATTTCTACATCATAATGACAATATGAACAAAATAAATAAATAAATAAATAAATAAATAAAAGGTCATTTATAGCAACAAACAATGAGCCATTTAGCATAAAATAGCCAAATAAATGTTTATTAAAAGTATCCTTTAAACTTAAAAAAAGGCGTAAAATTGTAGTGAGGTCAATATTACAGAACCACGTCATAGCTAATATCTCAATATGCTGATATATATATATATATATATAAAATTTACTAATTCGATTTCTGAATTACGTTACATGACAACCTTCGAACAATACAACCGTTAACGTAACCGTTAACTAGCAAACCGATTCGGCTAGCAACATTACAAGCAGTGTAAAAAAAAAAAATAAACAACCCCAACAACAAATTGAGGCTTGCCTTGTACAAACCTTGTACAAATTTGCCTCCATAAAGATTCACGTTTACATCATATGTTCTCACATATCAAACACACACACACACACAAGCTTTGTCAGACGTTAGCACCTGCTGTACATAATTTGCCCATTGCAGACCTCTCAAAAAGAAGTCTGCTAGCATAGCGTCTCACGAGTCTACGGGTAAACCTAAAATGTCTGCTCAGCTGATCTGAGGTCAGTTTGAGAACCATGTTGGAATGTACAGGACATCGCGGTTTCCATACTGAACTTGACAACTAAACATACGAAGATCTGAGGTAAAAAAAATGTAAAACAATTTAAAAATACAATAAATGCAAAACCTTGGAAACTACCGAGACCCGAGTTACTGCCATGAATAGTTTGTCTTCGGTAATAACTTGTATTTCCGAATTTTATAGGTGCTTCCAACCTATGAACAGTTAAGATCCTGTTAGTTGTCCTGTAACTCTCCAAGATTGCTTGGCCGATAAATCGCCCATGTTCTTCCTGACATCTTTGTAAGAACTAGAACAGATCAGGTCTGGAAACCAAAAACAATGGCTTCTTTTTTTTTGGTGCTATTTAAATGATTTTGCCTCATCACCCAGAAAAATCCCCCAGAAACCTTGTGGGAAGCAAACTAGCCCATCAACTGTTCCCCCCCCCCCAACTTTTGACATCATTTGTGGTTGCTAATATTACGTTTCCTTGACTGTGAATGGGTTTTAAAAAAAAAAAACCTTCCAGTAATTGTAGTAAATTTCCACATACCCGAGTTTACTTAAGTAATGACGGAAACAGCAACTAGAGTTTAAAGTAATAAGAGAGTGATTTCATTGTAAATAAAAGTTCACAAGATTCCTGTTCCACGTCCTAAATCCTAGAGAAAGAACGTTGCACCAGAGGACATACCTTTGTGCAGGAGGAAACCCGAGCCTCCAGTCCTCTCAGCTGGTTCTCCGTGTCTGCTGTTCTGCTCAGCGCTTCCTCCACCTTTCGGCTGACGGCCTCCATTCTCTCCTTCATCCTCCTCTCGCTATCAGTCATCATCTCAGCAGCCTGCAGCGCCCTCGTCGTCACCACCACCTCCACCTTTCTGAGAGACTCCAGAACTTTCTCTGCAGCGACGCGTTTGCGCTCATCTTCAACCTGCTCCGTCTGTATGGCCACGTCGGACCTCTCCGCCCGGACACGGGCTTCTCCCAACTCTGGGCTTCTCCCAACTCTGCTCTTTTGGACCTAACGCGACCATTGTCAGAAAGGGTTTTGGGAACTTTTCCCTCCAGGTGGTTTTATAAACTTAACAGGAAGTGACTAAAAATAGTGACTAAAAATACACGTTTTTTTTTTTTTGTTAAAGAAAAACTAGGAATCATTTTGGTCTTATTTAACTCATTTCAATATCATATAATCCACACCACCATACTAATTTATATATGGTAGCCCCCTTAAAGTTACTCTCAACTGGAAAAAAAGAAAACGTGAAGTTTAAATGATCAACATCTTTTCAGTGACCGCTGATTCGAATAAAATGTAGAATTTGGGGTCATATTTGTATCAACAGCGCTAAAAGCACATCTTATTTGGGGGAAAAAACAGACCTTCCCAGCTCTTCTGTATAAAAATCCATTTGTAGGCGGGGCTACCAAAAAAGCTCCAGGGATTTGGACCAATTACATCCAATATGCAAATTATTACACATAGAAACTCATTTTATTTGCAGAACCTGCACACTAAACTAGCTAGCTAGATAGCATAGCTAATGTTTGATGGATATATGGTGTTTGTTATGGCAACATTATAGTTTTATTTAAATAAATAAATAAATACATACATACATACATAGATGAGGGAAATAAAAACAGTTTTGTACTACTTTATTAGGGGTTAGCTAACTAGCTAGCCAAGTTAGCTAATGTTAGTGACCTTAGGCTGTTAGAGATGGCAAGAGGACATGGGGGAAATTCTAATTTGCATATTCATAAATCCTGGTGGTTCTTAATGAGAGTAAAGGTGTTTTTTTTTATTGTTTAATAAATTACAGAATTTATTTTGAATCTAGATGGTTTTAATGGTATAGAAATATTTCGTCACTTGTATTTTAGTGGTAAATGATATTTTAAACACAGAAGAGCTGTGAATACACCAAATTCAGGACATGTTCACACACACACACACACACACACACACGCACGCACGCACGCTATTGCTATGAAGTACTAAACTAACGCCGTGCATTTCCTCTCAGTCACCTCCATCTGTGCGTCTTTCAGCTGGATCTCCAGAGCACTGATCCTCTCCTGCATGTCCCTGGTGGTGTCCTGGACGTCTCGGGTGTTCCAGTTCCTCTCGTCCTCTACCCTCAGAGCTCTCCACCAGGTGATGGGCGGAGCTTTGCAGACTTCCTGTGGCTGCCGGTGTGTTTCGACGTGCCTGCGCTCTGGCTGCTGGTCCCACGGGGGCAGAGGTCTGTCCAGCTCTCTCAGACTACAGCACACACACATACAAAAAGTGAACCGAGCCTAAAAATATTTCTATTCAAAAACAATTTCAGCAATCCAACTAGCTTCTTGGCTTAGTTTCTCTCTTGTGTTTCTTTTACATTTCAGAGATTATATTCAAATCATTTTGACCCATTAGTTACATTTGCATTCGAGCATCTTTTTGTTTTCATTTCCAAGCAGTCACATGACCTCCTCTTCATATAATCATTCACAAAACCCGCCATCAGTACGATCCCTGAGCATGTGAAAGGGTTTCCCCGTGTGTCCGTTTTCATTATCGTGCTATATACAGCTGACATTGTCTAGAATATATTGTAGCTTTCAAAAAGAAAACTGTAGACAGCTTGGGTTAAAAGTTTATCTCGTGCTAAATAATTCAAATAAGAGGCTGAAATAAACACTGCTTACATGGTCAACAGCTGTTTTTTGGAGCTCGCCTGCTCTTGCTGGTCCTGTAGGAACACTTTCTGTAATGATTCAGCTGTATATGCGTCCTGGAAAGCAATAAAAAACAAAACAAACATAATGTGGTGTTTAAGTTCCAGTTCACATCTGATGTGATCTTGAGAACAAGATTATGTAGTCAGGGCTATTGTTTTTTTATTTTTTTTAAAATTATTATTATTATTATTCATAGTTTTCTCAGTAGGCTAGTGGTTATAGAAGCGTTTTCTTCTTCTATCGTTCAACAATGGTTGGGGCAGTGATGGCTTGGCAGTTAAGGCTCTGGGTTACTGATCGGAAGGTCGGGGGTTCAAGCGCCAGCACTGCCAAGCTGCCACTGTTGGGCCCTTGAGCAAGGCCCTTAACCCTCTCTGCTCCAGGGGCGCATTAACAACCAAAGGGGGGGGTTTATGCTTAAACAAAACGCACCTCGATGCTGATACTACAACACACTCTACCTGTTCTGAATCCCACCACCTACTGCACTACGCACATTAGCTTTTAGTAGTCAGATTAATTAGCATGTACGGATGACCGACAGAAGCAGACGGGTTTGTGAAAACTGATGAAACTGAGCAAAAATTAAGCGCAAAGTAAACCATAAAGCTGTCAGAACTCTCCTGCAGCACAACGCACATTTAACTCGTTTGTATTCATTTAGTACACTTCATAGCTAGCTAGCTCGCTCACCATACTTTCACCATTTTATTTTTATTTTTTAAGCCTAGTCCAGGTTCTCAGCATTTTTTCCAGCTAAACCCATCCATCCATCTTCTACCGCTTACTCCTTCAGGGTCGTGTGGGGAACCTGGAGCCTATCCCAGGGAACATCGGGCACAGGGCGGGGTACACCCTGGACAGGGTGCCAGTCCAGCTAACCCCTACAACTTAAATTATTCCCTCTTGCCATTGTAAGCATGCTAATACGCTAATTGAAAATAGAAGTGAAATATATTACCTATTCACATTTTTCTTAACACAGTTTCGCTTGGAAAAAAAAACAAAACAAATCAAAAAAAACCTGCAATACCACGACAAGCCACTAGAGGTTCAGGAACCCCATGCTGGAGAAACCCTGGCCTGAGTCAGTCATGTTTCCAGGCAACAAAAACATGGCACTGGACAGCACACTGGAACTTTCAGTTACCAGGTGGACTAGCGAATACGTTTGCAATTTCATTCTTATTAAGACGCATACAGTATTTATTTATTTATTTACTTATTTATTAAGCCGTAGTTTCTCACCCGCAGCTCTGCAGACTTGATCTTGTGGATGAAATTGTACAGATCTCTCTTTGGAGATGAAGGAGGCTGAAGCTCAGACACCGAGCTGCTGTTTTCCTCGACACGTGCCCTCTAATACCAAAAAGAATAAACATCACTTCAAACCAGGAGCTGGCACCAGTCATGACAAAGAAAAAAAGTGTACAGCATGAACAGTAAAGGTTGGATGTGTGGATCAGAGTTTACCGGCTCAGCCTCCTGGATCTCACGGTGTAGGGAGTAATGGTTTGGGACAGCGGCACTTTTCGGACTTGCAGAACATATATCAAACCTGCCGTAAAGCAGCAGAACGGGTACACCGAGCGTTAACTGTGCTTAAGGGTGGCATTAAGTATAATCATGTAGAATCCCGTGATTTTCAATCAAATGGGTGATTCCATAATTAGGGCGCTATTGAGACATAAAGAATTTTTCAACATTGAAAAATAATTTATTTATTCATTTATTTTTAAAGTGTTATCCCGTATCACAGCCTACATTCTCCACAGTTTCTTTGCTGACAGGCTGCACTTAAATGAACAACCGGGTTGGGTTAGGGAATTAGCAAAACGCACAAAACTTGGTTAACTACGACCTTAAGTACATTCTAACTATTCATTTAAAATTCTCTATATTTGAATTTTTGAAAATTAATAGTTTACTTTCAATCTATAATTTGTGCAACACAGTTATACTTTCAAAAAAAAAAGTCAATATCATAGAAAAACCACAGGGTAAAAAAAAAAAAAAAAAAAAAAAAGAGAGAGAAAAAGAACGAAAGAATTTCATTTTCTTCTTCCCACGATCTTCAGGATATTCTGATCGTCCGACTTCCTGTTGCACATGTGACTTACTTATATTTGGGAATATTCCAAATATTTCATAGGGGTCGAATGTGCTCAGGTAACAGGGTTAGGTGAAGGAAATTATTTATTTATTTATTTATTTTTAAATGGACATCATTTTAATGATTAGCTTTAATTTTAAGATAGAGTTATAGCGAGCTGGAACAGGTGCAAAAAAACCCCCCAAAAAACGCTGTTTTCTAAAAAGTTTTACTTCACCCATATTTAAAACTTTTACTTTACACACACACACGTACACATTTATATAAATGTAATATCAGTGGGACACAAATGGCACCGCGGTCGTGGAATCACCCGTTAAAGTAGGCAAGTTGCTGGGATTTACCGTGAAAGTGCTTGCTGCGAGTGCTCCTGTAATCTCACCAGATCGCACTGCAGACCCTGAAAGACCAATAAATAAATAAATAAATAAATAAATAAATAGTTTATTTGACCAAATAATTTTTTCAAATATATTTTGAACTGAATAACGTGAACTCGGTACGTCGACGATTCTGTCGTAGTCCAGAAAAGTCTCCTTCAATTTCTGTAGTGTGACGTTTTTCTGAAAATGCCATCAAAACACACAAGTGGTTAATGAACAGGATGTAGAACACTAACACGTGTAACCAAATAACGGCTCGGGGTTTTGTAAATAAACTGATTTGTAAATTGTTCGCCGGAGCGTTCATACAGGAAAAATCTGGTTAGTTTAGAAAGAAAAAACAAAAATGACAGTGGAATGATTTTAGAGTAGCGAGTGCACTGGAAACACGTTCGTCACAGACACGCTGCCTGTCTTGAATAACGATTTAAGCACCCGTTTAGGAAACCCATTATGTGTTGTAAGTGTACAAGTGGCACCGCAGAGGGAAAGGGTGTAGGAGAAGTTGGTTTAAGGATTAAGGCAGGGGTGAAACAGAAAAGCAAACGGTATTGGCAGCGACATCCAGTGCAACGTGGAATAATGAAGCAGTAAATATATAAAGGCATGAAAATATGATGAATAGTGACGCAATAGAAAAGCATTCATCAGCACGAGAGATCGCAAGTTCGAATCCCAACATCGCTACATCCGTCCGTGTCTGGGAGTCGTGAGGAAAATTGCTGCTACGCTACATAACAGTTTACGTCCATCATTCGGTGTATTTATTGTTCTGTGTATATGGTTTCGTGTATTTATTGTCCTGCACTCATCTCACACTTGTGTATTTGCACTTTGTGTAGTCTTGTGTACCGTTACGTGTCGCACCGTGATCCTGGAGAAACGACATTTCGTTCCCATGTATACAAGGTATATAGCGGAGTGACAATAAACACACACTTGACTAGAAACTGGCTGTGCTCTCTAGATGGGAGTGTGTCTCTCTGTGTCTCTCTCCCTTTCGATCTGTCTGTGTGTGTGTCTGTCCCTATCTCTGTGTGTGTCTCTCTCCCTCTGTCTGTTTTTGTGTCTCTCCCTCTTTCTGTGTCTCTCTCCCTCTCTCTCTCTCGCTCTCTCTCTCTCTCTCTCACTCAGTCTGTGTGTGTGTGTGTGTGTGCCTCTCCCTCTCTGTCTCCCTCTGTGTGTGTGTATCTCTCTCTCTCTGTGTGTGTATCTCTCCGTCTTTCTGTGTCTGTGTGTGTCTCTCCTTCTTTCTGTGTCTCTCTCTCTGTCTCCCTGTGTGTGTGTGTGTGTGTGTGTGTGTGTGTGTGTGTGTGCGCCTCTCCCTCTCTGTCTCTCTCTGTGTGTGTCTCTCTCTCCCTCTGTCTGTTTTTGTGTCTCTCCCTCTTTCTGTGTGTGTATCTCTCTCTCTCTGTGTGCGTATCTCTCCCTCTTTCTGTGTCTGTGTGTGTGTCTCTCCTTCTTTCTGTGTCTCTCTCTCTGTCTCCCTGTCTGTGTGTGTGTGTGTGTGCGCGTGTGTGCGCCTCTCCCTCTCGGTCTCTCTCTGTGTGTGTCTCTCTCCATCTGTCTGTTTTTGTGTCTCTCCCTCTCTCTGTGTGTGTGTGTGTCTCTCTCTCTCTCTCTCTCTCTCTGTGTGTGTGTGTGTCTCTCCTTCTTTCTGTGTGTGTCTCTCTCTCTCTCTGTGTGTGTGTGTATCTCTGTGTGTGTGTGTCTCTCTCTCGCTCTCTCTGTGTGTGTGTGTGCGCGCACACGCACGTGTGTGTCGCTCTCTCTCTCTCTCTCTCTCTCTCTCTCTCTCTCTCTCTCTCTCTCTGATCACAGCAACTCTAGCCAATCATAGACGTTTATAGCTATGGTCCATCCACATATGGATGCGAATAAAATCCCCAAAACGCGCATAAAAAAAACACATGTGCTCAACTGAGGAGGATAATTTCTCATTTTATAAGACGCGCGTAAACTACGATGAAACCACGTTTCCAGAATTAAAAAAGGTCGTGACTTTGCCTCAAATCACGCGATTGGATAATCGGCTCGGAAAAGTAAAAAATGGCGGAGAGCGAGAAGCACCGGTTTTCCCCCAGAATTAAGGATTATGTTCTCTTGAACGCATGGGATGGAACCGGTGCTGTATTCACAAATATTTTATGCGATATTCCAATTTCTCCGTAAAAAATGAAATCCGCAAACGTAGCTTGCTAGCTCATGAAGTGACCTGAGGAAGAGGACAGATCGCACTTTCCTCCAAGTACATTACACAGCATGAACAGCAGTTCGTTAGCTGGATTCATGGAGGAAACATGCGATAGGTCACCAAATTAAGCAGAAAACGGGGATGAAAAAATGTGTGCGACAGACAGACTGGTGAATACTGCGACCTATTCATGTTAACTTATTAACCAGAAACAATGCTTTTGCACACAGCACAATTAAGACCTTGTATCTGCTCACCTTAGTGATTTCCCTTTCTTTCACTGCCAGTAACACCTGCAGTTCCTCCAGTTCCTCCTACAAACAGTAAAAAGTACCATTAAATAATGACAGAAACATTAAGTACAGAATTAAAAGCACTTGCAGATCTGCTGCTATAGGAAAATCACCAACAGAGTAAGGGTGATGAGATTCATTGCCAATTGATTAATTAAAAAGAACATGACGACGTACTTTTTATCCATTTATAGTTACATTTAATGTTGTGGAATGTCCAGAAAACAAGTTAGTTCCTGGTATCACTTGCAACATAGTGTAGCAGCTGTAAACGGTTCCTTGCTTTTTCTTGAACTTAAGACAAGGCAGTTTGTTACAGAGAAGCCACAAAGCACAAGCATTTCCTTTATCGGAAAACTTTACAGCTTTAACTCCGACTACTACAACGAGCCGACACTGGAGACTCCTTCCAGAAACGTTAAAATCAACAAACAAGACCTTACAGAAAGCTGCAACTTTCAACATTTACACACGTCTTTCTTCGTTAAGCACAAACATGCCCGTTATTAGCGTTAGATTATGTAGCACGTCCACAATACATCAGAAACGAACCGTCGTTATAGAAACGATAACGTATTAGAACGAGCGCATTAATATAAACCTGTGATTCGCAGCTGCGTTACGGTCAGAGCCGCCGTTCTAGAAAATTAAATCGACACCTTCGGACCAATCAGATTCGAGAACCGAACAGCTCGGTCTCTGGACGGGTTCTCACCCTGACGTCGGCGTTCGCTCGTTTCAGTTTGTTTAGCCGATCTTCTGCACCGTTTCTCTCCTGCAGCAGTTTTTCGTTCTGCAGGTAAATCAAAAACACACAGGAAAGTTCCACACAATTCCATCTTTAAACTATTTACTGATTAAATAAATAAATAAAAAGACGACGTACCATCTCTTCGATGACTTTGATATGAGCCTTCAGGTGTTCGATCTCCTTCATCTGAAAGAGGAAAGACCATTACAGCGCAACAAGCCCAAACACACGCATCTCAGACTTCACATTCAAACACATTTAGAAACTTTAGAGATGTGAAAATGGTGGGGGGGGGGGGAAATCCAATAGAAACAGTCACAGAATTTCTAATGGTTTCCAATACAAATACTATTACAAACCATCAGCGAACCATTAAAACCATTACTGGTCCTTGGTAATGGTATCCACTAGTCATAACATGCCACCAACAGAAGACAACAAAAATGACCAGTAGAGACCCACAGGGTCCATTAGAGTTTCCATTAAAATCAATACAATTCCCATTATAACCAGTACAAATTCCATGAGGGTTTCTGTAGTTCTTTCCCCCCCCAGCAGGGTGCGCACTGAACTGTGCATTAAAACAAAACCAGACAAGATTGTATTCAAGTATATTGCATGATTTTGCCCGATTCCATTTTAAATTCTGGGTAATTCCTTAAAATAACAACATTTCTACTCCCTATCTTACAAAATGATGCCATTTTCCACATAATAACAAGACAACTTCAGTGTTAGGAAGCTAGCTATAAGTAGCAACGTGACTAGCTTAAGTACATTTGTTTTACTGTTTTCAAAATAATGTAGCTTTTCCCGGGACCTAGCTACTGTTTTCACCAAGTAGTAGCGTAGCTTCGGTGAAGTAGTTAGCTAGTTTTTCTTAGCGGCTTGTAGTGTAGTTAACTACTTTATCAAAAGCGTAGCTTGGCTGTTGCTTAGCTTAACGTGTAGCGTGGCAAGCTACAATTTCAAAATGGCTTTCCTAACACTGGGGAAATTTTTTATTTTTTATTTATTTTTTTTTACCCCCCCCCTATTGTTGACTGATTTCAGAATGTTGAATAAGTCTAACCGACACAACGAATACATTCGGTCACTTTTTGAGGGGGACAATATTCCTAGGATCGTTTAGTTGCAAAAATGACGTACTAAAGATATCTTGCTAACTAAACTAACGTCAACGATGGACAGATCGTCATTGTTGTGGTAAAATTATATATTTGGAGAGGTTTGGATGCTTAAAAACGATGATGCAAATAGAGAAACCGGTATTGAAATTGCACTCTAGCAGTTAGCGATATTTTCTAGATTTCTGCAGAAATATGACCTAAAAACCATCATCAGATTTTCACACAAGTATTAATTGTAGAAAAGTGGAACCGAGTTAAACAAATGAGACAAAAATATTATACTTGGTCATTTATTTATTGAGGAAAATCATCCAATATTACACATCTGTGAGCGGCAAAAGTATGTGAACCCCTGCTTTCGTTTATTTAATCGGATTCTCTTTGTCTACTTTGAGGACTTGGGTGAAAATCTGTTGATGTTTTAGGTCACATATATGTACATATATACACACACACACACACACACACACACACACACACATACATACATATATATATATATATATATATACACACACATACATATATACATATACATATACATATACATACATATATATATATATATATAGAGAGAGAGAGAGAGAGAGAGAGAGAGAGAGTTCGCAAACTTTCAAGCACCACTGTATTGTGTTTATATCTACAGAGTTAGAGATCCCATTGGTCATTAAATCTTTAAACACATTATTCTTGTTCTACACATTTTAAATGGTTTGTTGGACTGGGGAGTGAAACAGACCAGCGAACGGCAGTTAGCCTGAGCTCGGCTGGTTTTCTCTTGGCTTTCTCTCAGTGCTCGCCGGGCTTCATCCAGCTCCTCAGCCAACGACCGAGCTCTTCCCGCATACAGCTGGGCACTTAGGAGGTTAAACACACACACACACACACACACACACACACACACACACACACAGATGTTTGTTACATTTATAAGGGTGAGAAAAAAAAAAACACTGAAAACGATCTAGCACCTCGCTAGTTTGCTGCGAAGCTCTGAAACATCCATCATCAGCTGGAGGTTGGTTTCCTCGCACTGAGATACGCTCCTCAGAAGGCTGCTGTTCTGTCCCCTCAGTCTGCGCTGAGCGTGCTTCAGTTCCGCCACCAGGCCCAACAAATCACCCGCGTCACTGGAGACATAACATTATTATTATTATTTTTTTAAATACACATCAGCCAGAATACTGATATAATCCTAATCGTGATTAAAAACACGGCATATAAAGATTAACGCCACAGCGCCGTCGAATTCTCGATTCTGATTGGTCAGAAGTAGTGCAGCTGCAAAACACAGGTTTATTTCTAACGTGCTTGTTCCAATACGTTTTCGTTTCTGTAGTAACAGCTCATCCACAGGGTCTTGTGGATCAAAATGAAAAGCACGGTTGTTGAAGTTTTCTGTAAGGAGATGTTTATTTAACATTTATGGAAGGAGTCTCCAGTGTCAGAGCTTGGTTACAGTAATCCCCTTTTCATTCCCTGACATTTTCTTTCACGGGAAAGTCTCATTTATTTATAGCTGCCATCCATGACGGAAGTGATAACCAGAACGAACTTGTTCGCCGGAGGTACGACAACGTTAAAAGTAACCATAAATGGATAAAAAATGTAATAAATAAAATAAAAAAATTTTAAAAAGTATGACCGCATTGTTCATTACTAACCAATGATATTCGCTTGGGTCTGTGAACGTAGTTTCAGCCGACGAAGGAGAAAATTCCGCTCCTACGAATACAACAGCATTAACACACAATAGAAAACCCAGTGCATTTTCTAATAAGGTTACAGTCATTTGCAGAATTATTGGCACCCTTTGTGAAAATGAGCAAAACTTTACATCACATGCCATGAGAGACATTTTTTTAACATGCATTTTATTGTTTTCAGCTTGGTTTAATAGTTTAAAAAATGATTGGCACCCTTAGAACAAATACTTTGTAAAATCTCCCAAGAGAGAGAAAGAAAACTGAACCTCTTCCTGTGATGTCCAACAAGGTTGGAGACACTTACAGAGAATCTTGTTGCAGAACATGTCAAGCTCCCTTTTTTTTTTTTTTTCGGGTGCATGTCTTTTTTTTTTTTTTACATTCAGACCACAGGTTTTCACTAGGGTTGTAATCCAGAACCTAAGACAGCCTTTGCTTTTAAAAAAAGAAGAAAAAAAAAAGAAAAAGGGGATGCTTGGCTCATAATCTTGTTGAATGATCCATCTATGGCTCAGTCTGGACCTCCTGGCAGAGGCAACCAAGTTATAAAGCAAAATATTTTGGTAGTACCAGATGTACGTAGCACCCACCAGATACAAAACAACCCCAACATATCATGAATAATGATTTGCCACCATCTATTAGGGGCATTGGGGCTCTTTTTTTCTATACAGTCAGCTTTTTTTGTCTCAAGAGGTTTTTGTCCCTTTTGCGATTTTGTTCTCATCTGATCACAGCACAAGTGTAGATCCAATGAGGTTTGGTGATGTTCATTTCCCTCCCCCCAGGTTGCTCTCAGGATGGAGTTACAGAGACGGTCTCATTCAACTAAACTGCTATTCTGAAACTGATCTTTGGGGGTTTTGTCCCTTTTACTACATTTCCTATTTTTTTTTATAGAGTATCTGGGGTGAACATGTTCATGCATCCTACTTCTGGCTATTTTTTCAGGCTTTTGATACTTTTCCACTATGACCCTCAGTGCACTTAATTGGATTTTTAACCGTTTATGCATTTTCCATATCCAATACCTGACTTATGTATGTCCTGACCATCTGTCTTTTGTGTTGAAATCTTTTCATCTTTCACCATAGTGATCCATCCATCCATTCATTTTCTGTACCGCTTTTCCCACACAAGGTCGTGGGGAGCCTGGAGCCTATCCCAGGGGACTTGGAACAAGACGGGGGACACACTGGACGGGGTACCAATCTATCACAGGGCACAATCGCACACGTACTCGCACACCACAGACAATTCAGAGATGGTAATCAGCCTATAACGCATGTCTTTGGACTTGGGGAGGAAACTGTGGTACCCCCAAAGCATGAGGAGAACATGCAAACTCCATGCACACAGGGTGGAGGTGGGAATTAAACCCAGGTGCCAAGGGTGTAGAAGGATGCCAATAATTCAGAAACATCTTGACTGTCTCGGATCACAAGACTCACCGTTCCCAGTTGCTTTGCAAGAGTCTGATCCTGATGCCTGGTAGCTGTCGTCAAATAATCTACAAAAGTCAATGAGAACGCTCTTCTCAAACACTACAAGTTCCAGCATCAGAAAACAAAATCACAGAACGGTCTGAAATTTAACCATTTGTTATTCTACAAACTATATGATTTTAAAGGGGGGGGTGGATTATCAAACGGAGACATTCGTCATGTAGAAACACCTGTATTTCCCCCCCATGTGTATCTCTCACCCGTCCTGGCTGCACTGAGCGATCCAATTCCTCATGGTTGTGTGAAACGTGTCTCTGTCGATGGGTGGATCTCGGTCCTCTGGGTCCAACATGTGCTTCAGGATGATCAGCTTGTCCTGTCCACCGCTGTGGCCCGTCATGGCCTGTAGAAACTGCACCACAGTGGAGGCCAGAACTTCTCCTGTTGGCGAGAGAGAAATTCTCAGAGGTCCGTCTCTAAAAACGTCTTGTCAATTTCAAGAGAGATCTAAAAAAAAAAAAGTCTACCTCGTCCTGCAGCGTCGCACGCCTCAAACGTAATGTTCAGAAGCTCTTCTTCCGAAAAGCCATTCATGTCATGGTGGTCGCATAAATACCTGTCGCCGAGTCTGAAGTCTAAAACAGAGAGCGGTGAAAATAAGAGAGCGATGCAGCGGCGCTTTAGTCCTTTAGTCTGAATGAAATGAATAAATGTGAATGGTGTCAATTTAAAAAAAACAAACCTACTTTCATCATCAGAGCGCAGTTGGGAAAATTCAGCCGAGGAAATTCCAGACAAACTGGAAACGCTGTATCCGTAACGTTCACCATCCCGCACACTATCCTGCTGAGAAGGAGAGCTGGACTCACCATTTCCAGTTTGCCGACAGGCCGAAATCTCAGGAATACTCCAGCCTGTGTTCACGTTCCCTGAAGCCATGATCACTGAAGAAGTCATCAACAAATGTTTTAACACCATAATAAATCAATCCACTTTGACAAGTCGCCATGAGATGGAAACGAGATTGCATTTTATCTCAAACAAAAAGGGATCGATTAAATGCCACTAGTGATCTTTTTCACACTCTCAAGCCTCACTGAAATGGAAACGAGGCTTTAAGAACACCCAAGGCAAAGCCACAACTTCAGTATGATTTATCTCAGGAGAGTCATCCTCTGCAGATCTCTAAAGAGGAGCTGACACGTAAGAGTCGTACACAAATGAAAAGAACCCCCACGGTATCAATTCTGACCAAGTTTGTGTTTTCTCTCTTAACTAAACCCCAAATTTATCTCAGGAAGGGCTTGGTAATTAACCGATGAGTCGAATCAGGTGTGTTCAATGAGCAAGGTGGATAAAGTTTACATCACCGTGGCCCTGCAGTCTTCTTCTACACTTCTGTTTTAGTCCAAAACACCTCTATAAAATCCAAAAGCCATGGAGCTCCATGGAAGTGTGTATACAGACATGCCACTGAGATTCCCTGCAGGAATATATAACACTTTGATGCCAAGGGGGAATAAAGTCTATACTCACATAGCTTTTAGTTGACCACCACTATCCACATGAAACCTTCCATTTCAGCATCTTCAGTGCACTCTGTCCGCTCACCAAAGAATGATATATCAAATATATACATATCCCGTCTTGACTGATCGTGAAGGCAGAGTGTGAGCAGCATCCTGTCTGTGCTATTAAAAACAGAAAGCTGATCTGGAGAGACGCTTTGCTTGTCCTCATCTCGGCACACACATCAAGTCCAGCTGACATGACCACCCCCCTCCAACACCACCACCACCACCACCACCACCACCTTCACCCCCCCCACCGATCCACTTATTCCCCCTGCCTGCAGACTCATAACAGTACGCAATGTCATAATGGACCATTGTAACGAACACAACCTTGGTTTTCCATATCAAATGATTCCGCTTGGAGGATGCTGGGCAGTAATCAGGCTCCCACTCAGGGCTCAAAGGCAGAAATCAACTCCAAAGAATATTGATGACGAGGAGACACGTGAGATGAGTGATGGATGTGAAGCTAATATCTAACGTATCAATCTAATCAGTAGTATTAGAATGAACCTATTAAGGTTGGGCTGAAGGGTGGTTGAAGAGGTTAACACGTTTGCCTTGTACTTCCAGGGGTGGGGGTTCAATTCCTGCCTCCACTCTGTGTGTGTAGAGCTTGCATGTGCTCATCGGGGGGGGGGGGGGTTTCCTCTGGGTACTCTGGTTTCCTCGCGCAGTCCAAAGACATGCACCGTAGGCTGATCATTTCCTATTTTGTTTGTAGTGTGCGAATGGGGAAAGCTTTGATGACGTTTGGGAACACCGGGGCAGTAAATAAGAGGGCCATACAATAAAGTCACTAGGTGGCTTTGGATACAGAGGGCGAAGCCATAGCTAGATGGGACTAGTGATGGGAAGTTCGGATCATTTTACTGACTCGGATCTTTGAATCTTGTTCAGCAAAATGAACGAATCTTTTTTCGAATCATTTCGTTCATTTCAGCAGAATATAATTAAAATGTTACACGTTAAATTCCCCAACACATCTACTACTTACTTAAGCAAACGTTGATCACATTTGGAATAAAAAATAAACTACAGGCTAATGCAGCCAAGGCCAAATTATGAGAAGCACAAATGATTCATTAATTGCTTAGCTGGGTCTTCAGGCTATGTTATGTCTGATAGTTCACCTCACCTCTCGTTGGAGTCATTCGTTCATCCCGTGACCGCCCCATAGGCTGAATGCAGTGGGGCTGTGACGTAATGAACGAATGACTCGAACCCAAAGACTCGAGAGCTGAACTAATCATTTTTGTTTCCGGTACTGCATGGTACACTGCTTATACGGCGGCCACCGGAAGAACGAACGACTCGAACCGAAGACTCGAGAGCTGAACTAATCATTTCTGTTTCCTGTCCAGAACCTATGCGGATGTTGCAACACATGCGCGGTCAAAAATGAAGAAATCACTCTATGAGACAACTCGTTGTTCCCGAGTCATATTAAAGATTCGTTCAAAATGAATGAATCGTTGACAAAACATGCCAATGCTTTGAAGGCTGTGAATTGGAACAGAGTAATGTTATTCAATTGCGAATCTGTTTTTAGAGGATTTAAACCTAACATGGTGAACAAATTATATTATAGAATTCAGGCAATTTTACTGGGGTTGTCTCCTACAGTGTGGCAAGTAATAATCTGGAAAGACCTTTGTAATATCACAGTCTAAAACTGGATTTAAAGAGAAGCATATTAGTAAATGAATCACATGTAAATGAATCACATGAAAATGAATTACTTGAAAATGTATCACATGTTAATGAATCACATGAATATGAATCACACGAATATGAATCACATGAAAATGAATTAAATGAAAATGAATCACATGAATATGAATCACATGTAAAGGTATCATATGAAAATGAATAAATAAATAAATAAAATAAAATGAACGAATCGTTCATGAACGACACATCACTAGATGGGACTCCATCAACTGAGGGAGTCTGATGTTGTTACCAATCCACCTACTGATATGTTTTTGGGAGGAAACCACAAAAAACCAACATGGACACAGGGAAAATCTATCTTTTGCCACCTGTCATCATATCTCAGGGGAAAAAATCAACACAAAAAAAACCAAATGACTATCCTTCTTTTAAACAGTAAACACCTAAAATTACACAACCTTTACAAAAATATTAATTAAAATACTAATTTTAACTATACTATAATATTATAATAATATTATAATACTATATTAACTATTCAGAGCACTAAAGGACTGTTTTGAGATTTGTGCTTCCGTTCGAGTGTGTGTGTGTGTTTGTGTGTGTGTATATATGTGTTTTTTTTTTTTCAGGACCTTTGCTTTGCTGCGTTTAGCGCGCGGAAGTCGTGACACCGGAAGTAAAAGACTTTGTTGTTCACATGAAAACCATCTTCAATCCGTAGCGACGAGAACATTAGCGAGTTAGCCGAACTGCTAATCTGACGGAAAAATTGAAGATTTAAACCGTCACCATGTCTCGGGGATCCATTGAAATCCCCTTGCGGGACACAGACGAGGTGCGAAGACTTTTATACTCACTAAAAATGTCACATTTCTCACAATTTTATGTGTCGCAAAAGGAGCTTTGTTGCCTAGCAGACCACCCATGCTAACATGCTAACTGCTAGTGTCATATCAGTATATTTCTATTTTCATTCTAACGCAAGGATTATTATGGTATAACTGATTCGTCTGAAAGGTTTTTACACTTTAATAGCAGGATCAAGTAATATTTGGTTACTTAAAGTAATTCAGTAGGTCCTTAATATTTATAATATCACAATCAAAGTCACTTTAATTATTATTTCAATATGCATTTGTATGCAGTTACATCCTCAGTTATATAATGAGTGTTCTCTAATGTGTCTTATTATTAATTTCTTAAATAATTGTAAAATAATATCATCCGGACACTCTTTTAATAAAAGAAACGAAAAAAAAAGGACAAATGTGACTTAAAATGTTTAAAATCTGCTCTGTTTTATTTCCATTAGTAACATTAGTAATAATAATAATAATAATAATAATAATTAAACTTCAGGAATATGAATTGTTTAACGTACCTGATATTTGAATAAATTTAAGTATTGTTATTGTCAGAAATGTTTGAAGTAAACCCGTGCCGCAGTAATGAAGGTGTCTGCTAGGAGTGAAGTGATTATAATAATATTAATTAAGCAAAAATATTAACATTGTGATAGACTTTTATGAGTTTTATGGGTATTATCAGTTGTGTCGTTGCTTTGTTTTCCCTCGTTAAATATTTAAAACAGGTAAATAAAATGGAAACGTATTATGAGCTTCGGTTTCATATTGTTGTCCTTATACATGTTTGAATAATGAGCCGAATATTTGAGTAGTTGGAGCATAAAATAAATCTCTGCTGATGGGGTTCTTGGAATTTCTTTTACACTTAAAGGGGTCCGTTGTCCATCTTTAGGGAAAGCGAGGACGCTTTTATCCAGTTGTATTTTTAATAGAAATAAATCCGCTGTAGTGTTATGGTGCTTTCCGGTGCTACCTGAAACACGACATGACTGACGGCTGATTGGACTTTCATCCCCGTTTTTGTCCTTCAGGTGATTGAGCTGGACTTTGATCAGCTTCCTGAAGGAGATGAAGTGATCAGTATCCTGAAGCAGGAGCACACACAGCTGCACATATGGATCGCGCTTGCTGTACGTATTTCATTTCATTTCATTTTTGTGTGAAAGAGAAAGTGAGAGTGTGCGAGTGAGAGTGTGTGTGGAGGACTTGGAGGTTACACACTTTCTTCCTCAGTCACTTGACTTGACACTTGACCTTCCTCTGTTGGTGATTGAGGTCATGTCGGGAATAAAAGGTAACACTGAAGAAAGTCATTATCGGAGACTCTGGGTGTCTGCTAATGCTAGCGTGCGTATGACGTCATGCGCCGTCGACTAGGAAGCGGCTTATACTTCCGGTTATTAAAAAAACCCCGCTAGTGTTATATTTGAGACGATATTACCGTTCTAAAAGCCACACACACTAGATGGTAGAGTACACAGTGCATAGTGTAAGTGTATGGTACTTCATATGTAAGGGTGTAGTACTTCAATCAGTGAATCTCCCCCGTGCCACGCGCAGACCAAATAATTGATAGAGATTCGTTGACAACGATTTTCATAATTGATTATTATCAATTAGTTGTTGCAGCTCTAGTTGTGTGTAAAAGTCTGATTAATCTCGTGTGTGTATCGGATGCGTTCGGGTGAGTTCGTTAACCCGTTAGTGAAGCGCTTCAGTTTACCGCTGTTCATTCACTGTTCAGCTTCAGCTCACACGGCTCACACGACTCGATCCCCCACATTACTGACTACCACTGGATTATCCGAAACGCTACAACTGTTCTTTCTAGATGTTTCTTCTTCAAAAAACATCGTTAGTGTCTTGTTAAGATCTCACGTGTCGTTTTTTTCCCAACGTTATGTTTTTTAATTCAAATCGGTGCCAGTGCTGCTGTACATCTTAAACCCGAACGCAAAAATGTGCGTTTTAATCTTAAATTCGACGAATATACGGAATTTTAATCCGACAGCCCTAGATCAGACGGAAACGGCTTGAACGGCTAAAATGCCGGTGACGTTCGTTCTTACGTAAACGAACACGAGTGTAAACACAACGGGCGATATCCAGGTCGGTAAAAGCGAAGAAGGTCGCGTCCGAATACTGTACGATAAGGTAATTACGTAGAAATGTCGTCTCATGAGGTCATAAAGACATTTCGTAGACTCTCCTGCCTCTCTGTGTAGCTGGAGTACTACAAGCAGGGGAAGACGGAGGACTTCGTGAAGCTGCTGGAGGCAGCGCGTATCGACGGAAACCTCGACTACAGAGACCACGAGAAGGACCAGATGACGTGTCTGGACACTCTCGCTGCGTATTACGTCCAGCAGGCACGCAAAGAGAAGAACAAGGATGCAAAAAAGGACCTCATCAATCAGTCGACGCTCCTGTACACGATGGCGGATAAGATCATCATGTACGACCAGGTAAGAGCGAACGCAGAATTGCACACGGGACAGTTGTTTGTCCTGCAGATGATGACACACCGTTTCGCTTGTTGTTGTTTTTTTTTGTTTTTTTTAACGTAACAGAACCACTTGTTGGGACGAGCCTGTTTTTGCCTGCTGGAAGGGGACAAGATGGATCAGGCAGACGCCCAGTTTCATTTCGTCCTGAACCAGTCCACTAACAACATCCCCGCGCTGCTGGGTGGGTAACTCCTGCAGGACGCCACTCACACGGTCTAGAGCGCAGGGGTTCGCAAACTAAATGTATTTATTTATTTTTTTAAAAACTGGAAAAAATATTTCATGCACCCTCTTTGTAAAATAATACAACTATTCAAAAATCACACACGATGCGTTCGTCCCCGTGACGCAGCACGAGCAGCGGTTCGACAAGACGCAGTTGGCTGGCTTCACCCTCCTAATATGTTGGGGGGAAAAAAGTTACATCCATTATGTTATGGGTCAAAATGACTTCCACAGTATAAACACACACAAAGAAACAGCTTAAAACAGTAAACCTTTATAAGAAGGAATATTTGCATGAAAGTTCAATGACCCGAAATGAGGAAAGTCAAAACATGTCAAAGAGAAAAGGAGAGATTAACCAGTATTTCAGACGTCTCAAATGTGGAAACGGGTCAAATTGACTCGTAGCATAATAGGAGGGTTACTCGGAACATCCAACTTGGAGTGCTGTTGAAACGGATCTTTCCTACTTGCTCACGAACGCAGCGTCGGTCGTCACATTGCCTGGTCGGTAGCCGTCGTGCGATGACGGGGAGCTGATCGGGTGGTGGGTGGGAACCGGGAGAAGAATTGCTTCACGGACCTCGCTTTGAGAATCTATATTATCTTCAAAAATGCACACGGTAATACGCGATGAGTCCGTTTGTAACTATTATCTTGTTCCTCCCTCACAGGTAAGGCTTGTATCTCCTTCAACAAAAAGGACTACAGAGGATCTTTGGCTTACTATAAAAAAGCTCTGCGCACAAACCCCGGGTGTCCAGGTGAGGATTTCTTTCAGCTCCAAGCCGTACGGGATTAAATAGATGCGATCGTGTTGGATGGACACGACGGGAACGTCGGCGCTTTCTTTGGTGCTGAGAAATGAACAGTTCAAGTCGAGTGGGGTTTTTAAATCGTCATTCCTCTATATAGCTTGTAGACATCGGAAGGAAACTGGAAGATCGTTTCTTCAGGACCACAAAAATGGTCCAAATGAACTTTTCCACGATATTCGAATTTTCTTTAGATGCACCTGTATCGTGTAACGTAGCAGCACAAGACCACAGAACACAAGACATCTTTTCTTTACTTTACTTAAAATATACTGCATAAAATATATAACGTGAGTGTAAAACTACAGCCGTTACACCGGAACGATAAACGTGACTGTCGAATATCACCTTCCTGTATCGTAGAACCGATTATCGATGCTTGCCGGTGATATCGTGAAGTTGTTGTTATGATTATTATTATTTTTTGCAGCTGAAGTGAGGCTTGGGATGGGTCACTGCTTTGTGAAGCTGAACAAGCTGGAGAAAGCTCGTCTAGCCTTCAGCCGCGCCCTCGAGCTCAACCCGAAGTGCGTGGGAGCCCTGGTCGGTCTCGCCGTCCTCGAGCTCAACAACAAAGAGGCTGACTCCATCAAGAACGGCGTGCAGCTTCTCTCCAGAGCCTACACCATCGACCCGAGCAACCCCATGGTGCTCAACCACCTGGCCAACCACTTCTTTTTCAAAAAGGTAACGAGATTATTACGCGAACACCGCGCGAGTAATGTTTTTAGTTTACGTAAATGGAGCTTGCGCATTTCAGATGTCTTGCCTTTTTGTTTTTATTTAAAAAAAAAAAAAATTAGGATTACAGTAAAGTCCAGCATTTGGCCCTTCATGCGTTCCACAACACGGAGGTAGAGGCCATGCAGGCGGAGAGCTGCTATCAACTGGCTCGTTCCTTCCACGTTCAGGTGAGAACCGGGTTCTTGCTCTCCGAGGCCTGTGAGATGTGGGTTAAACCTGTCGAAGCATTAAAAGTCTTTCTTTTTTGGTGTAGGAGGACTACGACCAGGCTTTTCAGTATTACTACCAGGCTACACAGTTCGCCTCGGCCACCTTTGTGCTGCCGTTCTTCGGCCTGGGACAGATGTACGTGTATCGACGAGACAAAGAAAACGCCGCGCAGTGCTTCGAGAAGGTCTTGAAGGCGTACCCGAACAACTACGAAACCATGAAAATTCTCGGTTCGCTTTACGCAACGTCAGACGACCAGGAAAAAAGAGACATCGCTAAAGTAACCCTCAGTTTCTACGAGTGACGTGGATTGTAAGTTAGTTTACAATAAATGAGCAATTAGATGTTGATCTTTTTTTGTCTTGGCGTTCTAGGGCCATCTAAAGAAAGTTACTGAGCAGTATCCTGACGATGTAGAAGCCTGGATCGAACTTGCTCAGATTCTGGAGCAGACAGACATCCAGGTATGATGGAGATGCTTCTATAGGACTGTACATGGATTGATGCTTTTAATATTAAAAAAAAAAAAAATTCTAATCACTTTCTCCTTATATAGGGTGCTCTGTCGGCATACGGCACAGCCACACGTATTCTCCAGGAGAAGGTACAAGCTGACGTCCCCCCTGAGATCCTTAACAATCTGGGGGCTCTGCACTTCAGACTGGGGAACCTTGGAGAAGCAAAGGTAGTAATGGGTGATGGTTTGAGTGTAGAATAGCTGTTGCTGTGTGAGTTTGACCGAATATACATTTGCCTACATTTCGCGTTTGAGTTTCAGATGTTCTCCCTGTGTCTGTATGTGTTACCTCGGAGTTGCCTGTTTTCATCCCATCTCCCAAAAACATACTATGACTTTGAATCGATGGCTCAAATTTGCCCCTAGGTGTGAATGTGTATGTACGGTGCACTGCCATGAACTGGCCTTCCATCTTGGGTGTATTCCTGCACTCAGGGTTCCTGAGTTCCTGATAGGCTCCGGACCCACTGAGATTCTGACCAAGATGAAGTGCTTACTGAAGATGGAGGGATGGCACTGGGATGGGATTGGATTGCATTGGGCAGGATTGGATCTGACAGTTTTGGGATTGGATAGGTTTGCGTTGGGCAGGATTTGATCTGACGGTTTTGGGATTGGATAGGATTGTGTTGGGCAGGATTGGATCTGACGGTTTTGGGATTGGATAGGATTGCATTGGGCAGGATTGGATCTGACGGTTTTGGGATTGGATAGGATTGCATTGGGCAGGATTGGATCTGACGGTATTGGGATCGGATAAGATTGCATTGGGCAGGATTGGATCTGACGGTATTGGGATCGGATAAGATTGCATTGGGCAGGATTGGATCTAACAGTATTGGGATCGGATAAGATTGCATTGGGCAGGATTGGATCTGACGGTGTTGGGATTGGATAGGATTGCATTGGGCAGGATTGGATCTGACTGTATTGGGATTGGATAGGATTGCATTGGGCAGGATTGGATCTGACGGTATTGGGATTGGATCTGATGGTGCTGGGATTGGATAGGGCAGGATTGGATCTGACGGTTTTGGGATTGGATAGGTTTGCGTTGGGCAGGATTTGATCTGACGGTTTTGGGATTGGATAGGATTGCGTTGGGCAGGATTGGATCTGACGGTTTTGGGATTGGATAGGATTGCGTTGGGCAGGATTGGATCTGACGGTTTTGGGATTGGATAGGATTGCATTGGGCAGGATTGGATCTGACGGTATTGGGATTGGATAAGATTGCATTGGGCAGGATTGGATCTGATGGTATTGGGATTGGGCAGGATTGGATCTGATGGTGTTGGGATTGGATAGGATTGCATTGGGCAGGATTTGATCTGACGGTATTAGGATTGGATAGGATTGCATTGGGCAGAATTGGATCTGATGGTATTGGGATTGGATCTGATGGTGCTGGGATTGGATAGGATTGCATTGGGCAGGATTGGATCTGATGGTATTGGGATTGGATCTGATGGTGTTGGGATTGGATAGAATTGCATTGGGCAGGATTGGATCTGACGGTGTTGGGATTGGATAGGATTGCATTGGGCAGGATTGGATCTGACGGTATTAGGATTGGATAGGATTGCATTGGGCAGAATTGGATCTGATGGTATTGTGATTGGATCTGATGGTGCTGGGATTGGATAGGATTGCATTGGGCAGGATTGGATCTGATGGTATTGGGATTGGCTCTGATGGTGTTGGGATTGGATAGGATTGCATTGGGCAGTATTGGATCTGATGGTATTGGGATTGGATCTGATGGTGTTGGGATTGGATAGGATTGCATTGGGCAGGATTGGATCTGATGGTATTGGGATTGGCTCTGATGGTGTTGGGATTGGATAGGATTGCATTGGGCAGTATTGGATCTGATGGTATTGGGATTGGATCTGATGGTGTTGGGATTGGATAGGATTGCATTGGGCAGTATTGGATCTGATGGTATTGGGATTGGATCTGATG